>NC_059207.1:48048253-48300753 GCF_020615455.1 Coregonus clupeaformis
AAGCATGGAGGTGGAAACATCATTTTTTGGGGATGCTTTTCTGCAAAGGGGACAGGACAACTGCACCGTATTGAGGGGAGGATGGATGGGGCCATGTATCGCGAGATCTTGGCCATCAACTTCCTTCCCTCAGTAAGAGCATTGAAGATGGGTCGTGGCTGGGTCTTCCAGCATGACAACGACCCGAAACACACAGCCAGGGCAACTAAGGAGTGGCTCCGTAAGAAGCATCTCAAGGTCCTGGAGTGGCCTAGCCAGTATCCAGACCTGAACCCAATAGAATATCTTTGGAGGGAGCTGAAAGTCTGTATTGCCCAGCGACAGCCCCGAAACCTGAAGGATCTGGAGAAGGTCTGTATGGAAGAGTGGGCCAAAATCCCTAATGCAATGTGTGCAAACCTGGTCAAGACCTACAGGAAACGTATTATCTCTGTAATTGCAAACAAAGGTTTCTGTACCAAATATTAAGTTCTGCTTTTCTGATGTATCAAATACTTATGTCATGCTATAAAGTGCAAATTAATTAATGAAAAATCATACAATGTGATTTTCTGGATTTTTGTTTTAGATTCCGTCTCTCACTGTTGAAGTTGTACCTATGATAAAAATTACAGACCTCTACATGCTTTGTAAGTAGGAAAACCTGCAAAATCGGCAGTGTATCAAATACTTGTTCTCCCCACTGTATACTACTGTACTGTACTTTTCTTTACTGTACTTTTCTTTACTGTACTGTTCTCTACTGTGCTCTAATGTACTGTACTGTCCAAGCTTGTGAAACACAGACATCTATAATTGGTTCAGATTTGGTCCGGCCAGGGCGGACTGACCAAATTTCAACTACTTTTCAACGTCCATGGACGTCCAGTGTCGTTCGGCGCTCAGTGGGTGAGGATGCAATTTACAGTAAGTGGAAAGAGGGTAGGTGGTAGGTGGTAGGTGTCATAGTAGGTGTCAGTAAGAGCCGGGAGAGGCAACATTAACTGGAGAGAGAGCGGCAGAGAGCGAGAGAGAGATAAGGCCGGTCCAGGGCATTCTGCCGCCCTAGGCGAGACAAAGAAATACCCCCCCCAAAAAAATTAAAATAATAGAATAGTCCCAGTAAGCAAAATGATGTTGAAAAGACAGTCTAAAATACGTATTTTCCAGATGTTGAAGTTAGGTTCAATTTAGGGTCTGAATGAAAGGTGAAAATACGTATTTTCCGGACGTTGAAATCAGGTTCATTTTCGGTTCTGAATGAAAGCTGAAAAGATGTCATATTTATAGACATCTATGTTAGGGCCAAATCAAGGCTGGTCCAGACCGGACAAAATCTGAACCAAACCTAGACGTCTATGATTGGTTCAGATCTGTTCCGAAATGGACCAAAAACCAACGTCAGTGGACGTGGAAATCAAGGCCAAAAAAAAGATGTTCAAAAGACGTCGGCTCCTGCTTACTGGGGTGTAGCCTATCATGTGGGCCACAATGGCATTTTATGAATGCCCATCCATGTGGTAGGTCCACCATTTGTTAAACAGGCCGTTGCGTTGGCTTTATTAGTCCTGATTCCTGTGACTAATCAATTTGGCAACTTAAGATCTGAATATCAGCTACCCAACTTTATCAGGAGGAGTTATCCTGAGCCTATTTGCAATATGTTTACACATCGGGAAATGCTATGATTTTTTGCTATGATCAGCTCATAAAATTTTTTGGATACAAACTTGAAACCACTGATCATGACAATTTAGCCCACGGGTTGAAACTCCTGGACAGCAGTTGTGAGTAGCCTGATTGTCCATTCCATATTGTCCATTTTACATTGACCTGTCCAGTTTTTAGGACATGTTGTTTGTTAACATGTCAGCGCATTTTCTATTTGATTGGGCACCATTTAGGTTAGGCTATTTGTTTGGAGATACCTGCATGATGTCAAAAGTTTCCATATCATTACATTGTCATGCATTTTGTCTCCAGTCTGCAGGCCACAGAAAAGGTCACATACTCTTTCTACCTTATGCTACAGTGGCTTGCAAAAGTATTCACCCCCTTGGTATTTTTCCTATTAAGTTGCCTCACAACCTGGAATTAAAATGAATTTTTTGGGGGGGGTTGTATCATTTGATTTACACAACATGCCTACCACTTTGAAGATGCAAAATATTTTTTATTGTGAAACAAACAAAAAAATAAGACAAAAAAACAGAAAACTTGAGCGTGCATAACTATTCACCCCCCCGTCAATACTTTGTAGAGCCACCTTTTGCAGCAATTACAGCTGCAAGTCTCTTGGGGTATGTCTCTATAAGCTTGGCACATCTAGCCATACCACAGATTCTCAATTGGATTGAGGTCTGGGCTTTGACTAGGCCATTCCAAGACATTTAAATGTTTCCCCTTAAACCACTCGAGTGTTGCTTTAGCAATATGCTTAGGGTCATTGTCCTGCTGGAAGGTGAACCTCCGTCCCAGTCTCAAATCTCTGGAAGATTTGTATTTAGCGCCATCCATCATTCCTTCAATTCTAACCAGTTTCCCAGTCCCTGCCGATGAAAAACATCCCCACAGCATGATGCTGCCACCACCATGCTTCACTGTGGGGATGGTGTTCTCGGGGGGATGGTGTTTGGCCCCGTGTAGCTCAGTTGGTAGAGCATGGCACTTGCAACGCCAGAGTTGTGGGTTCGATTCCCACGGGGGGCCAGTATGAAAATGTATGCACTCACTAACTGTAAGTCGCTCTGGATAAGAGTGTCTGCTAAATGACTAAAATGTAAATGTAAATTATGAGAGGTGTTGGGTTTGCACCAGACATAGCGTTTTCCTTGATGGCCAGAAAGCTCAATTTTAGTCTCATCTGACCAGAGTACCTTCTTCCATATGTTTGGGGAGTTTCCCACATGCCTTTTGGCGAACACCAAACGTGTTTGCTTATTTTTTTCAAAGTTCTTGAAATGTTCCGTATTGACTGACCATGTGTTAAAAGTAATGATGGACTGTCGTTTCTCTTTGCTTATTTGAGCTGTTCTTGCCATAATATGGACTTGGTCTATTACCAAATAGGGCTATCTTCTGTATACCCCCCCTACCTTGTCACAACACAACTGATTGGCTCAAACGCATTAAGAAGGAAATAAATTCCACAAATTAACTTTTAAGAAGGCACACCTGTTAATTTAAATGGATTCCAGGTGACTACCTCATGAAGCTGGTTGAGAGAATGCCAAGAGTGTGCAAAGCTGTCATCAAGGCAAAGGGTGGCTATTTGAAGAATCTCAAATATAAAATATATTTTGATTTGTCTAACACTTTTTTGGTTACTACATGATTCCGTATGTGTTATTTCATAGTTTTGATGTCTTCACTATTATGCTACAATGTAAAAAATAGTAAAAAATAAAGAAAAACCCTTGAATGAGTAGGTGTGTCGAAACTTTTGACTGGTAGTGTATATTGCATTATTTTATGGCTGGTTGTGACACCTACATAAGAGTGTTAAAACCCACATTTATTCAAATGTGTTTTTTCCTTGCCAAGAAGTTTCCTTTCGTTTGAAAGTTTTTTTCTTAAGTCCTTTGTTATAATTCAGTCTTTACAGGCATGTTTTTTTCCATCATATTTTAAATAACTTGCAGAATATACACTTTATGACACAGTCATAAAGCATTATGACCATGCTTTGTCACTTTACTTGGACTAAGAAAACACACTTTATGACACTTTCAAGAAGCATTATGACCATCATATTCATATAAGCCAGAAAGGCCTATCATGTACATGCCCTTATGTCAGTTCCTCTGTGGAGATGGGAGAACCTTCCAGAAGGACAACCATCTCTGCAGCACTCCACCAATCAGGCCTTTATGGTAGAGTGGCCAGATGGAAGCCACTACTAGTAAAAGGCACATGACAGCCAGCTTTGAGGCACCTAAAGACTCTCAGACCATGAGAAACAAGATTATCTGGTCTGATGAACCAAGATTGAACTCTTTGGCCTGAATGCCAAGCGTCACGTCTGCGGTGAAGCATGATGGTGGCAGCAGGGACTGGGAGACTAGTCAGGATCGAGCCAAAGATGAACGGAGCAAAGTACAGAGAGATCCTTGATGAAAACCTGCCCCAGAGCTCTCAGGACCTCAGAATGGGGTGAAGGTTCACCTTCCAACAGGACAACGACCCTAAGCACACAGCCAAGACAACTCAGGAGTGGCTTTGGGACAAGTCTCAATGTCCTTGAGTGGCCCAGCCAGAGCCCGGACTGGAACCCGATCAAACATCTTTGGAGAGACCTGAAAATAGCTGTACAGCAACGCTCCCCATCCAACCTGACATAACTTGAGAGGATCTGCAGAGAAGAATGGGAGGAACTTCTCCAAATTCAATTTCTCTCTCTCTCCATCTCTCCACTCTCTGTCCTTCATTCTCTCTGCCTCTGACTCCTGTTTTTCCTCTCTCCCCTGCTCCCATCCCTGCCGGAGCTTTTGTTTTTTAACTGATTAATTATTGACTTAAACAGGGCCAATTTATCAGCAAGTAATGGGGCTGCTGGGAGGCCGAGAGAGAGAGACCATGCATCAGAGGCAGAGAGGAGCACTGTCAACCCGCACACACAGCCCTCCTCAATCACTCCCACATTAACACCACAGAGAGGGGGAGGGGAGGGAGCGAGGGTGAGGAGAGTAAAGGGAGGGTGAAAAGAGAAAGTGAGGGGTAGAGATGAAAAATAGAGAGAGGGATGGAATCTGGTAAAAGGTGGAAGCTCAGTTGGTAGAGAATGGCACTTGTAACTCCAGGATTGTGGGTTCGATTCCCAGGGGCTACCCACACATAAAATGCTCCTGACCAATTGTGCTATTTTATTTTATTTTTTATTTAGCTGATCCTAACTTTTGTTGTACATAATGTTTCGGCCATTGTTTCATATGACCGACAAGAGCTTCTGGACATCAAAACAGCAATTACTAACCTCGATTTGGATGAGGACTTCTAATTTCAATGAATCAGAGGCGAATAACATAATGCTCATCCCAGACCAGGCCCAAATCCCTGTCACTCGGAGGAGGCGGAACTATATGGGTCAGCGTGCGGGATTCCGCGTGCAGGATATTTAACGAGAATGCGACAGCGAGTGGATCAGTTGCCATTACCCTCTGTTCTATTGGCGAACGTGCAATCACTCGAAAATAAACTGGATGAGCTCCGTTCGAGACTATCATATCACCGTGATCTGAAGACCTGTAATATCCTATGTTTCACCGAGTCGTGGCTATACAAGAACATGGAAAATATAAATCTAGCTGTATTTTCTATACAACGGCAGTACAGAACAGCTGTGTCCGGTAAGCAGCGGGGAGGTGTGTGTGTCTCGTTCTCAACAACAGTTGGTGCGCAATCTCTATTTCAGCCACACCAGGTGTATAAAATCGAGCACACAGCCATACAATCTCCATAGACAAACATTGGCAGTAGAATGGCCTTACTGAAGAGCTCAGTGACTTTCAATGTGGCACCGTCATTGGATGCCACCTTTCCAACAAGTCAGTTCGTCAAATTCTGCCCTGCTAGAACTGCCCCGGTCAATTGTAAGTGCTGTTATTGTGAAGTGGAAACGTCTAGGAGCAACAACAGCTCAGCCGGCAGGCCACACAAGCGCACAGAACGGGACCGCTGAGTGCTGTAGCGCGTAAAAATAGTCTGTCCTCGGTTGCAACACTCACTACCGAGTTCCAAACTGCCTCTGGAAGCAACGTCAGCACAACAACTGTTCATCAGGAGTTTCGTGAAATGGGTTTTCATGGCCGAGCAGCCGCACACAAGCCTAAGATCACCATGCACAATGCCAAGCGTCAGCTGGAGTGGTGTGAAGTTCGCCGCCATTGGACTCTGGAGCAGAGGAAATGCATTCTCTGGAGTGATGAATCACGCTTCACCATCTGGCAGTCCGATGGATGAATCTGGGTTTGGCGGATGCCAGGAGAACGCTACTTGCCCCAATGCATAGTACCAACTGTTAAGTTTGGTGGAGGAGGAATAATGGTCTGGAGCTGTTTTTCATCGTTCGGACTAGGCCCCTTAGTTCCAGTGAAGGGAAATCTTAACGCTACAGCATACAATGACATTCTAGACAATTCTGTGCTTTCAACCTTTATGGCAACAGTTTGGGGAAGGCCCTTTCCTGTTTCAGCATGACAATGCCCCCATGCACAAAGTGAGTTCCATACAGATATGGTTTGTCGAGATCGGTGTGGAAGAACTTGACTGGCCTGCACTGAGCCCTGACCTCAACCCAATCGAACATCTTTGGGATGAAATGGAATGCCGACTGCGAGCCAGGCTTAATCACCCAACATCTGTGCCCGACCTCACTAATGCTCTTGTGGCTGAATGGAAGCATGTCCCCGCAGCAATGTTCCAACATCTAGTGGAAAGCCTTCCCAGAAGACTGGAGGCTGTTATAGCAGCAAATGGGGGGACCAACTTCATATTAATGCCCATGATTTTGGAATGAGATATTCGACGAGCAGGTGTCCACATACTTTTGGTAATGTAGTGTATGTATATATAAAATATGAATATCATACAGTGGACACAGTAAACCCCCCCCCCCAAAAAAAAAAAATTGGCTATAAAGTTTTGCTACACAGGTGTCCACATACTTTTGGTAATGTAGTGTATTTACAAACAAATACGTGACTGGCTCAACTGTGCTGGGGAACTAATCAAGCTTCATAATGTAAAATAATGTGACAGGTGAAATAAGAAGGTGATCTGCTTCATCTGCTAACGCATTGCACAAGTTCACCGCTGGTATTTACTAAAATAATTGCTACAAATAAACATCAATTTCCCTGGTATACGGTTTATCGCCCAAGCCTAATTCAATCGGTCCCTATCCCAGTCTATTGTCACCACTTGCTTAAGATGTCCATCATTGTTCCTGTATCCAAGAAAGCGAAGGTAACTGAACTAAATGACTATTGCCCTGTAGCACTCACTTCTGTCATCATGAAGTGGTTTGAGAGGCTAGTTAAGGATCATCTCACCTCAACCTTACCCGACATCCTAGACCCACTTCAATTTGCATACCACCCCAACAGATCCACGGATGATGCATTCGCCATTGCACTGCACACTGCCCTATCCCATCTGGACAAGAGGAATACCTATGTAAGAATGCTGTTCATCGACTACAGCTCAGCCTTCAACACCATAGTGCCTTCCAAGCTCATCAGTAAGCTCGGGGCCCTGAGTCTGAACCCCGCCCTGTGAAACTGGATCCTGGACTTTCTGATGAGCTGACCTCAGGTGGGAAAGGTAGGCAACAACACCTCCTCCACGCTGATCCTGTGCTCAGCCCCCTCCTGTACGAGACATTCTACAGGGAGGAGGTGAGAGCCCTGGTGGAGTGGTGCCAGGAAAATAACCTCAAAGTCAACAAAACGAAGGAACTAATCGTGGACGTCAGGAGACAGCAGAGACAGCACGCCCCTATCCACATAGACTGAGCTGCAGTGGAGATGGTGAAAAGCTATAAGTACCTCGGAGTGCACATCACTGACAACCTGAAATGGTCTATTCAAACAGACAGTGTGGTGAAGAAGGCGCAAACAGCGCCAATCTCAAGAGGCTGAATACATTTGGCTTGTCCCCTAAGACCCTCATAAACTTCTACAGATGCACCATTGAGAGCATCCTGTCGGGCTGTATCACCTGGAACGGCAATTGCACCGTCCGCAACCGCAGGGCTCTCCAGAGGGTACTGCGGTCAGCCCAACGCATCACCAGGGGCAAACTGCCTGCCCTCCAGGACATTTACAGCACCCAGTGTCACAGGAAGGCCAAGAAGATCATCAAGGACCTCAGCCACCCGAGCCACGGCCTGTTCACCCCGCTACCATCTAGAAGCCGGAGACAGTAAAGGTGCATCAAAGCTGGGACCGAGAGACTGAAAAACATCTTCAATATATAGGCCATCAGACTGTTAAAATAGTCCAATACCCTGCACTGAACCTTAGTCACTGTTACTAGCCGGCTATCACCCGTGCTATCACCCGGTACTCTACCCTGCACCTTAGAGAATGCTGCCCTATGTACATAGTCATTGAACACTGGTCACTTTAATAATGTTTACATACTGTTTTACCCACTTCATATATATTTATTGTATTCTAGTCAAGGCTCATCCTATATAACTACTGCTGTACACACCTCTTCTATTCATATACTGTCCATACTGTCTATACACACCATTATATACATATATACACTAAACAAAAATATAAAAGCAACAATTTCAAAGATTTTACTGAGTTACAGTTCATATAAGGAAATCAGTCAATTGAAATAGATTCATTATGCCTTACTTTATGGATTTCACATGACGGGGAATACAGATATGCATCTGTTTGTCAGATACCTTGGATAACAAAACCAGACAGTATCTGGTGTGACCACCATTTGCCTCATGCAGCGCAACATCTTCTTCGCATAGAGTTGATCAGGCCGTTACTGGATATTGGCGGGAACTGGAACACGCTGTCGTACAGAGCATCCCAAACGTGCTCAATGGGTGACATTTCTGGTGAGTATGCAGGCCATGGAAGAACTTCCAGGAATTGTGTACAGATCCTTGCAACATGAGGCCGTGCATTATCATGCTGAAACATGAGGTGATGGGGGCGGATTAATTGCATGACAATGGGCCTCAGGATCTTGTCACTGCATCTCTGTGCATTCAAATTGTTCGTTGTCCGTAGCTTATGCCTACCCATAACATAACCCCACCACCACCATGGGGCACTCTGTTCACAACGTTGACATCAGCAAATCGCCAAACTGCAGTTACGACGCCGAACTGCAGTCAGGTCAAGATCCTGGTCAGGACGACAAGCACGCAAATGAGCTTCCCTGAGACAGTTTCTGACAGTTTGTGCAGAAATTCTTTGGTTGTGCAAACCCACAGTTTTATCAGCTGTCCGGGTGACTGGTCTCAGACGATCCCACAGGTGAAGAAGCCGGATTTGGAGGTCCTGGGCTGGCGTGGTTACACGAGGTCTGCGGTTGTGAGGCCGGTTGGACGTACTGACAAATTCTCAAAATTGACGTGGAGGCGGCTTATGGTAGAGAAATTAACATTCAATTCTCTGTTAACAGCTCTGGTTGACATTCCTGCAGTCAGCATGCCAATTGCATGCTCCCTCAAAACTTGAGACATCTGTGGCATTGTGTTGTGTGACAAAACTGCAAATTTTAGAGTGGCCTTTTATTGTGACCAGCACAAGGTGCACCTGTGTAATAATCAGTGCGTTTTAATCAGCTTCTTGATATGCCACACCTGTCAGGTAGATGGATTATCTTGACAAAAGAGAAATGCTCACTAACAGGGATGTAAACAAATTTGTGCATAACATTTGAGATAAATAAGCTTTTTGTGTGTATGGAAAACTTCTGGGATGTTTTATTTCAGATCATGAAACATGGGACCAACACTTTACATGTTGCGTTTATATTTTTGTTCAGTATATTTATATTCTGGAATTTGACATTTCTCGTTCTGATATTTCTTAATTAATTTTTTTAATTTTGGGGGGGATGTGTGTGTATTGATTTGTATTGTTATATATTACTGCACTGTTGGAGGTAGAAACATAAGCATTTCGCTGCACCTGCGATAACATCTGCAAAATATGTGTACGCGACTAACAAAATCTGATTTGATTCATAGACAACACATACAGGAAGTGAATTGAAAACAGCCCTTGGTTTTTTTCAGAGATTTCTCCAAATTCACTTACTGAATTGATTGAATTGATAACTGAATTTACCGTAACCCTGACACATAAATCACATAGGGACCACACAAGACCATGTAGACAGGAGGGCTTGTCAGATAACACAGCCAGCCTGTGGCGGAGGGTGTTTGTGTGTGTGTGTGTGGGGTCTGATCTGATCTTGTCTGGTGTCCAGTGTACACAGACAGGGTTCTCTCTCTGTGTGTCTGACTGGGTCCCAGTGTGTCACGTCTGGGTCAGATGAGATCACACACCCGGCTGTGTCAAACACCCAAACACAGCCTGCCAGGGATCAGGACGACATCACAACAGCACAGATAACAACCTCTGAGCCCTCCACTCAGACCTACACACCAGTCAACACACAGCCCGGAGCAACACGACTTATATCTAGGTCAGTGTTTCCCAAACTAGGGGTCGCGACCCCATGTGGGTTCGCCTGGTTTGAAAATGGGGCTGTGAGAGAAACTAGCTTGGTTCATAGAACCGGGGTTACATTAGTAACCTCCGGTAGCCACTAGATGCGTTTGTAATAAACAGAGCGGTTTCTGTTTTCTTCCTACAAATGTGGCTCTATCTTTTGAACCTTTAAAGATACAAAATATTATGACCCCATCACTGACCCCTGAATATTATTACTCCATCTGTTTCTCTCTACAATGTCCACAAGCCTCATTAGAACAGAGTGGACAAGACTAGCCACTAAATCAGACTGTGGGAAATCAATGATGATGTTCTTTTCTACACAGAAGATCATACAACATTATTGCCTGATGATCATCTGAACTTCCCAATACCGTTCTGATGCATTTCAGTCACTTCAAACCATACTTGATGTACTGTCAGACTGATTTGTAATAGACTGTCATAGCCACAACTAAAAAAGTAAACATTAGCCGTTGATTACATCACTGTTTTTGCATGGTGGGGGTCGCAATTTTTTTAAATATCAAAATGGGGTCGCAGGTCAAGAAAGTTTGGGAACCCCTGATCTAGGCCCTAAGGAGCAACACTAATAGTAGTTCACTTTATTGTCCCACAAAGAGTTGATAGATTTTTTTGTTAGGGCAAATCAAGACTGACATTTCAAAGTGTAAATTACAAACCTTTTTAAAACTCAAATAAACTGCTTTGCAGGAAAATTCTCAGCAACAAAAGGGTGATCAAATTAAGATCCTACATATGTACGCTCCTTTTCATGAAATATAACTTCTAGGGTCAGTTTCCTGGAGCCAGATGAAACCAGGCTATAGTACTGTCAATGGAGATTCCCCATTAAGAATGCTTTTTAGTCCAGGAGTATAGGCCTAATCTCAGCCTGACAAACCGGTCCCTAGTGCCTGATTACATCTTGCATACTGAATACATGGGATTTTGGGTGAATATGTCAATAATGATCACAGTATCTCATGTATTACTGTGGAAGGGTCATACAAGATGCACCACTGCGCTCATCTCACTCTGACTATGTCAGGCACACATTATTGTCTCGTTCTGTGAGATTGACTTATCTCAGCCACGTTGGTAAAGCCTTTACAAATACCACAGACATGTGTCAATCACTAAAATTGGACTATCAGGCAGCTGCATGTCAAATAATAATCCTCCCGCCAAGATACAGTCACGCTGGAGTAAAATACCCACTTAATATGCTGTCCATCAATCTCTATCTCCGTCTATCCCCTACTCCTCTCATCCTCCTCTCTCTCTCAGACAGTCCATGACAACTAGAAGATGAAATAGCCTCTGAAAAGTGTTTTTTCCCCTGCTGATTCAGTCTAAGGACTGCCACAAAGCAAGCCTCTCGAGCCTCAGCTACAGTTTATATGCAAAGACACAAAGAGAGACAGAGAGAATGAATGACACAGAGCCCTCGTTCATGGAGCTATTGTCCTTGGTGCAGCTCTCTCTCATGTGTGCCCTTCCCACTCTCCCTCCTGGTCTGTGTGTCTGTGTATGAAACAGAGTGAGAGGTGTGTGGGTGAGCTCTGTGGGTGATACCTTATCTGTCCTGCATGCTCAATTATCCATCCGCCCTCTCTTTCTCCCTGTTCTCCTTGTCCCCCCCCCCCCCCCCTCCCTTTCCTTCCCTGTCTGTCCTTGCCCTGTGTGTTCCCTCTCTCTCTGTCAGTCAGTCAGTCAGTGATTGTTACGTGAGTACAGACGTGGTCTAGATGTGTATATTCATTCCCCTGTTGCCAGGATTCTTGACTCAGTGCCCTCCTGTCCTGGCTGCCTGGGCCTCATGCCCTCTACGCTGACAGACCGGTTATGTCCCAAATGGCACACTATTCCCTAAATAGTGACTACTTCTGGGTCCTGGTCAAAAGTAGTGTACTATGTAGCAAATAGTGTGCCATTTGGGACGCTTCCACAGACCACAGGCAGCGACACGTCTCCTCATCTCTCTATATCTCACCCTATCCAGCCAGCCATCACTCTCTGCCACACATGGTGTGTATGTGTGTGTGTGTTACGTGCCTATGTACACTGTGTGACGGCTTTTTGTTGTGTCCCTCACTGCGGCAGTAGGAAATGGAGCTGAGAGGACTGATCCCATCCCCTGATAGGGGTGACTGACAGGACAGGACAGGACAGGACAGGACGAGGGGGGTAGAGGAGGTGATGTGGCGCCCCTGGCAGACTGACTGGGCAGGTAGCAACATGTGGGCATTCCCATAATCCACCTGGAGATCTGAGCTCTGACTGCTCCACACACACACAGACAAAACCAAGGTCTTCACGTCACCGTGTCCAACCACAAAACGCTCAGACAATACAAAACACACAGAAAACATCCAGGCAGAGAATATCCATATAGAACACCTAGACACCCAATAATCCAATAGAACATCCAACTTTAGCATTTAAGGCCAACTGTTTTACACCCAACTGGTGTAATAGCACCCTAGTGAATAACTAAAGACTACTAGAGCCTCCAGAAAACAGTGCACATTAATGGAATGCCAACATTAAGTATATTGCCTAGAGAACACAGAACACTCAAGAACAACACTTCATAAGCCAGTGTGGTTTTCTGTAAGGCAGAGAGGCCATGTCCTTCTGACAGCTCCAGTAGTGTTATAACTGTGTGGAAACTGAAGGTGGAGAATGATGTGTGCAGGGGGAAGACAGCAGCAGGAAGCTGGCTCCTCTCTGGTCCCCCTGGTCCGCTCCGTTCCCCCCTCTCACAACTGTGTGTGTGGGTAATGTCGAGTGACACGTGTAAGCGGGCGCTGTCAGCCCTGTGTATGTCACCCTGAGTGGCAGTGCTACTGAGGTCCAGCGACAGGCAGGCAGGCAGACACACACACACACACACACACACACACACACACACACACACACAGAGAGAGACACCATGCTACACTATCGTTTCACTGGGATATACACTCTTAGAAAAAAAGGTTATATCTAGAACCTTAAAGGGTTCTTCGGCTGTCCCCATAGGATAACCATTTAAATAACCCTTTTTGGTTGCAGGTAGAACCCTTTTAGTTCCAGGTATAACCCTTTTTACAGGGGGTTCTACATGGATCACAAAAGGGTTCTACCTGGAACCAAAAAGGGTTCTCCTATGGGGTCAGCCGAAGAACCCTTTCGGAACCCTTTTTTCTAAGAGTGTCTCCGCTATACATATACTGCACTCTGGTGACACACACCACCGGTACATTCACACCCACGCCACCCTGTATTCATGTTCAACATAGACACACTCTCATAGACACACTGCAAATACAAATTAACTCTAAAATGCATAGGCACACCCACAAATGAAAACCCACTGCTCACACAAACTCACATTCACGGTACACTCACACATGTACACACTTGCATGCTTCATGGACCTTGGTCGTAACATAGCTGGGACCGTTCTGTTGCTGCATGGCTGAGCAGTGTGTGTCAAGGTTTCTTTCTGACGAGTGTGTTCTGGGAACATCGTCTGTGTTGTCATCAGCCACTCTATCACCAGCTTTCTCTTTTATCACTGTCCAGCTCTTCTCTCTCTCTCTCTCTCTCTCTCTCTCTCTCTCTCTCTCTCTCTCTCTCTCTCTCTCTCTCTCTCTCTCTCTCTCTCTCTCTCTCTCTCTCTCTCTCTCTCTCTCTCTCTCTCTCTCTCTCTCTCTCTCTCTCTCTCTCTCTCTCTCTCTCTCTCTCTCTCTCTCTCTCTCTCTCTCTCTCTCTCTCTCTCTCTCTCTCTCTCTCTCTCTCTCTCTCTCTCTCTCTCTCTCTCTCTCTCTCTCTCTCTCTCTCTCTCTCTCTCTCTCTCTCTCTCTCTCTCTCTCTCTCTCTCTCTCTCTCTCTCTCTCTCTCTCTCTCTCTCTCTCTCTCTCTCTCTCTCTCTCTCTCTCTCTCTCTCTCTCTCTCTCTCTCTCTCTCTCTCTCTCTCTCTCTCTCTCTCTCTCTCTCTCTCTCTCTCTCTCTCTCTCTCTCTCTCTCTCTCAGCACAGTACAGCCATAAAACTGTCAACAGCTCATCTAGAGCGGAGTGAGGAAAAACTCAAGCATGAAGCACTGTCAGAAATATCCCCTTTCTGGCATGGATTTGCACATCTCATTTTTCTGAGTGACAAAGTATATAAACACATGCTTGGAGGAGCTGGGCCTGGCTTGGCAAGTGATCCCCACTATTCTGGTTTTAGTTGGGTGGAGGACTAGGGATTTGAACATTACTGTTTGATCTATAGGGCCCACAATCTCTTCTGGTGGTGATGAGCGATGAGTCAAGTCAGATGGAGGGATTTTCATTTGCAACGCTATACAGTCTATGATAATTTGGGGTTAGCCAGAGGCAGCCTTTGTCCTACATAGACGTAAACTTCTCTGAAGACTGTGTGTGTGTGTGTGTGTGTGTGTGTGTGTGTGTGTGTGTGTGTGTGTGTGTGTGTGTTTGTGTTTTTACAGACAGACAGGTGTGTGTGTGTGTGAGCCCAGAGAGAAGTGGGTCAGGCTGAGTGGAGCGGCAGACGACTGGTGTCCTTCAGCATCTCCTTTCCTCCTCCTCCTCCTCCTCCTCCTGGGCAGGCAGGCAGTGCTGACAGGTGACTGATGGGGTGACACACACCTGTCAGTGCTTAGTCTCCCCGCACTGACAGACACTGACAGGAACGCCACCGCCACAGACAAACACACACACTGACTGGGACGCCACGAGAGACAAACACACACGCGAACACAGACAGAGAGACACACAGCCCTTGAACCAAATACAGCACAGTGTGTGTGTAGAAAAACTTGCCCCAGTTCACCAAAGTTGAAATATAGTTATATATTTGCATTCACTTAAACAAACCATAACTGTATAGGAATTATAAACTATACATTTCAACCTAAAGCTACATTATAAAAACATGTCACCAACCATAGGCAAACAATAATAGACGTCTCAGCCATTGTCAAACACTGTCACGTCTCCTACTGTACGGCATTGATATTCATAGCCAGTAAAGTATAGAAGAACCACTCACAATACAGGTTGTAAATCATCTCTCTCTTAAACTACCGCCGTTGTGCCCTTGAGCAACGCACTCCTAGTGTGACGTCTGTGTGTGTGTGTGTGCGTGCGTGTCGGTGTGATTGGGTACTGTGTCAGCAAAAATAATAATTTCCATTCAAAGACGTATAAAGATTTATAAAGACTTTATAAAGAGATTGACGTAAAACAATTGATAGTGTTCTCTGTGGAGTAATTAACCTTGTGCTGTCCAAGCAGACGGGAGGTGTAGGGGAGGTTCATAGGCGGTGACTGGTCTTGGCTCTCCTCAGGGTGAGCAGGTGACTCTGGTGGAAGGGTACGGAGCAGAAGACTCTGTCTGAGGGCAACAACGGGAGCTCTGCTGACGGGTTGGTGATTACAAACCTGCAGACAGTGGAACAGTAAGTATGTGCCAACAGCAGAGGGAAGAGCAGCAGCATGGGTAGTGTACCTCTTCATGGAGGGGTTAGGAGGGTCCAGCAGGCGATACAGCCCAAAACACAGGATCTCCAACGAGTCCAGAGCCTGGCAGAACAACTCCTTGAAGTCCTCACACTGCAGAGGATATGGATGATAGGAAATCACTAGGACGTGTGTGTTTGTGGGCCTGTTTCTAGAACTGCTGCGTTCGTGTGTGTCTATATAAACTGAGTGTACAAAACATTAGGAACACCTCCCTAATATTGAGTTGTAACCCCCCTAATATTGAGTTGTAACCCCCCTTTTGGCCTCAGAACAGCTTCAATTCGTCGGGGCATGGACTCTACAAGGTGTCGAAAGCGTTCCACAGGGATGCTGGCCCATGTCGATTCCAATGCTTCCCACAGTAGTGTCAAGTTGGCTGGATGTCCTTTGGGTGGTGGATGGAAACTGTTAAGTGTGAAAAACCCAGCAGCGTTGCAGTTCTTGACACACTCAAACCGGTGCACCTGGCACCTACTACTATACCCCTTTCAAAGGCACACATCGTTTGTCTTGCCCATTCACCCTCTGAATGGCACACATACACAATCCGTGTCGCAATTGTCCCAAGGCTTAAAAATACTTATTTAACCTGTCTCCTCCCCTTCATCTACACTGATTGAAGTGAGTTAACAGGTGACATCAATAAGGGATCATAGCTTTCACCTGGATTTACCTGGTCAATCTATGTCATGGAAAGAGCAACTGTTCCTAACGTTTTGTACACTCAGTGTAGGTGTGTGTGTGTCCATATAGGTGTACACTACATGACCAAAAGTATGTGGACGCCTGCTCGTCGAACATCTCATTCCAAAATCATGGGCTTTAATATGGAGTTGGTCCCCCCCCCCTTGCTGCTATAACAGCCTCTACTCTTCTGGGAAGGCTTTCCACTAGATGTTGGAACATTGCTGCAAGGACTTGCTTCCATTCAGCCACAAGAGCATTAGTGAGGTCGGGCACTGATGTTGGGCGATTAGGCCTGGCTCGCAGTCGGCGTTCCAATTCATCCCAAAGGTGTTCGACGGGGTTGAGGTCAGGGCTCTGTGCAGGCCAGTCAAGTTCTTCCACACCGTTCTCAACAAACCATATCTGTATGGACCTCGCTTTGTACATGGGGGCATTGTCATGCTGAAACAGGAAAGTGCCTTCCCCAAACTGTTGCCACAAAGTTGGAAGCACAGAATCGTCTAGAATGTAATTGTATGCTGTAGTGTTGATTTCCCTTCACTGGAACTAAGGGGCCTAGCCCGAACCATGAACCGAGGAAAGGCGATTTTTACGCGCTACGCGCTTCAGCACTCAGCGGTCCCGTTCTCGTGTGAGCTTGTGTGGCATACCACTTTGTGGTTGAGCCGTTGTTGCTCCTAAACGTTGCCAATTCACAATAACAGCACTTACAGTTGACCGGGGCAGCTCTTGCAGGGCAGAAATTTTACGAACTGACTTGTTGGAAAGGTGGCACGTTGAAAGTCACTGAGCTCTTCAGTAAGGCCATTCTACTGCCAGTGTTTGTCTATGGAGATTGCATGGCTGTGTGCTCGATTTTATACACCTGTCAGCAATGGGTGAGGCTGAAATAGCCAAATCCACTAATTTGAAGGGATGTCCACATACTTTTGTATACATAGTGTATATATGTGTGTCTTAGTAGTAGAAACTCTCACAGCGAGGCTACAGAGGGGCTCGTCCTGCAGTGCCAGCTGTGCCAGTTTGGAGCGTTGGCGCAGCGCCCACATCTTCACGGACATCTCCCCTCCCTGCAGCTGGTTGTCCTCTGCCAGCTGGGCCTCCAGTAAAGGGGTGTCGCCACCCGTCACCAGCGTACAGATCAGACCAGGCACATTGGCGTTGAAGTACGTCTACACACCACACAGACAGACCACAGACAACAGACAGGCAACCACTCCGAGGTAAGGTTAGATTAGATTAGGTATTGGTTAGGTTAGCTAACCCACAGCTCACAGTGACACTGTGTGTTCTACCAGAGGCCAATAACTAGAAATAGAGTTCCCCCACTCTGTTATAATATACAGGCAGTTTCAGGTTAGTTGACTGGTAAGCTAGCTATCTTGGGGAGGCTATCAATCGTCCACCATCTTTGGTGCTGCAGATGCATGATCTTATAGCATTGAGTAGAGAAGAAGTGGATAAAGTAAAACATAAGTGGTATCATGCTTCCCAATGGTAATAATACTTTCAAGACTTGTATTATAGCATTATTATAAGCAACTAAGTAGTACAATTGCTATTACAATTGATGAATTACTATTACTATAGATTGAACGCTTTCCAAATGGCTATGCCTATGGAGCGCTGGTCAAAAATAGTGCACTATATGGGAAATAGGGTGCAACTTAGTCCTCGGCCGTTGTGTCCTGTTCTGTCTACTCACGGCTGACATGAGAGTGTCCAGCAGGTCGACAGAGAAGACGGAACCTACAGAGAAGCCCTGGGTCAGAGTCAGGCTGGAGAAGTCCTCTTGGCTGTCCGCCTCGTTCACAAAGCACACATTAGAGCTGTTCACTGGGGGAGAGAGGGACTAGTTAGTAGTCTAATTAAAGTACAAACAGTCAGTATAGAGGTCAGTGAAAGTTTCTCCTTGGTGTTAAAAGTTTTTGGTTAAACAGGGATCGCTGTGAATAATAGTACTGTACTTTTTTAGAATAAATTGTCACCATCCACCTATAACTATATGGTATTTACTGGTGTTCCCTGACCATGTGACCAGACCAAAAATCCTGTCCCTGTTGATGTAGCACAGCACTAGTGAAATAGGCGCAATACCCAGCTCTACCAGCAGAGGGACAGCGGAGCCAGCGCTGTGAGCAGGGGTGACCTCAGCCTTCTCGGGTATCATAGGGATGTGGGAAAAGTCTAGTGTGTCTGCACAACACATAACACACTGTTACAATGGCACACACTGAACACAACAACCATAAAAGTAGAATCAGTAATACAAATCTACACCATTTTTACTTTACATTTTGGTCATTTTAGCAGACGCTCTTAGTCAGTAAGTGCAACCAACTAACGTAGGTAAAACCCTCAAAAGAATGGGATTCCCAAAATCATTTGCATAACATGATTGGTATAACAGTGATTCTTTTGTCACTAAACATGTGAACATTTCAGTTATTAGTGTGTATTACTAGGACATTATGCACCAATGTCCCCTACAAGAAATAACCCAACATGAACACACACGTGTCCCCTCTCCTCTCTTGTAGTCCAGACAGACCGTCACTGATAGGCAGCCCAGATGGGTCGGTCCAGCCACTGTATGGCTCCAGTGAGACAGCATGCCTTAATTATGGATTAATTGTGTCATTAGCACATTCTGCTGTTGGCGGCACATTGAGCCTGTCAAGGTTAATTACTGGAACATGTTTATTTTCTGTCAGCCTCTGTGGCAGGCTGTCGCGTACACACACACACACACACAAACACTGGGGTTCATACACACACACGCTGCCATTTATATACACACACACCCCCCATTCGCTCACACAATTCCCAGAACACTTCTGCTGAGCCTTCAGACCTTTCCCTCAGCTCCCGTCTGTCTGTCTGTCTGTCTGACCACAATCTGTACGGCGCTCATACCACGGACATGACACTCACACGCACTCTTCACAGACAATATAAACACACACACACACACACACTCTCACCTCCAACGCAATCCTCTCACACTGACAGTCCAGCCTCCAGCCAAGCCAACTAATCGAATATTAAAGCAGCCAACAAACATTAACAGTAATATTCTCCCAGCCCCCTGCCCTGCCCACTCTCTATGAACCTCTCTGGTCCATCTCACTGACCATGGCTTGGACCGCGGTTATGACCACCAAACCCATGACCAAGCTCTAGCCCCTGTCCATGGCCGTGACTCTGAGTGTGACTGAGTGTGCAGCGTGGGCCTGGCTCGGGGCTGAAGCGGATGTGGTAGAGGTTGACACAGAAGTGGATGGTATCCTTATCCTGCATGGAGGGCTCAATGTCGCTGGAGCTGGACAGAGAGCTGAGGACCACCACCATGGCACAGCGCTCCACCCTCAACACACGTAGGTCTGCCCCACACAGAGGAGAGCCCTGGGGGATAGGGATGGGGTGACGAGGTGGGTGAGGGGACAGGGGGAGACAGGCAAGGACTGATCAGTTATATAGTCCTAGGCACCTCTTCCACCTTCTACCTAGTTAGTCTCTTTACTAGGTATTCTAGCGATGGAGTATCCTGACCAGTGGAGGCTGGTGGGAGGAGGACGGGCTCATTGTAATGACTGGAATGGAATTAATGGAACGGTATCAAGCACATCAAACATATGGAAACCCCATGTTTGACTCTGTTCCATTGATTCCATTCCAGCCATTACAATGAGCCTGTCCTCCTATAGCTCATACCACCAGCCTCCTCTGATCCTGACCTATGCCTGTCGTGTATGTCAGCAAAAATACACGTTTCTGTTGAATAATGGATACATTTCAAATCTATTATAGAGTATTCAAACATGTCCAGAGACTCACAGGCAGGAAGTAGATGTTGGGGAAGTATTGTATGTTGGGCCACTCCCTGCTGAAGTAGTGTGGGTCTCCCAGGAAGACCACTGTCCTCAGCTCTGGGGCCGTCAGGCTGCTGGCCCTCAGAGGCATCATGAAGTCCCCCAGGCCCAGCAGGCTGGAGCCCCCGTCCCCAAACACACACACCACCACATGGTCCTGCAGCGCCAGAGTACTGGCACTCTGTCTGGTCTGAGGGGGATACACACACAAATGCATGACTGCTGATGTTTATTATGTTACTATTACATGCATGTATTCTAGCTGGCTAGGTACAAGTAAGCTAGAGCCAGTGTGTGAGACAGTGAGTGTGTGCCTAATAGTACTGAGCGATTAGTGCTTTTTGAGGTCGGTTCGGTTTCGGTTCGATTCTTAAAAAGTTATCACGTTTTCATTTTTTACATTAAATGTGTTATGAAAAATTTACATTCCATAGCAAAAGCCAAAAATACTGAACATTAAATTTCCAAAACATTGAAAATATTCCATTGGCTACCCTAGCTAAATAGGATGACTAAAGACAGTACAGTATGGGGAACACAGAGACAACGTTGTCTGGCTGGCTGGCTGCTACTGCCTGAGCAGAGATGAGATGATTGTCTCTGTCAGGTCCACATTCGGTAGACATCAATCGAAAAATAGGAAATTACGATGAATAATTAAATATTATAGTTGGGTATATTACTATTTTATTTGAAGACTTTATTCTTTTTAAAGTGATCATCTCATCTCTGCTCAGGCAGTAGCAGCCAGCCAGCCAGACAACGTTCTCTCTGTGCTCCCCATCCTCATCCTATTTAGCTAGGCTAGCCTGTTTCATTTACATTTACATTTTAGTCATTTAGCAGACGCTCTTATCCAGAGCGACTTACAGTTAGTGCATACATTATTTTATCGAACCCACAACCCTGGCGTTGCAAACGCCATGCTCTACCAACTGAGCTACATCCCCTGCTGGCCAAATCCCTCCCCTACCCTGGACGACGCTGGGCCAATTGTGCGCGCCGCCCCATGGGTCTCCCGGTCGCGGCCGGCTACGACAGAGCCTGGATTCGAACCAGGATCTCTAGTGGCACAGTTTAGCACTGCGATGCAGTGCCTTAGACCACTGCGCCACTCGGGAGTACAGTATGCTGAAGAGCTGTCTGACAAAATCATTTTACTAGTTCTTCAAAATAGATAACCCCTTCCTTTAGGAATCAATCAAATCAATCAAAATGTATTTATAAAGCCCTTTTTACATCAGCAGATGTCACAAAGTGCTTCTACAGAAACCCAGCCTAAAACCCCAAACAGCAAGCACCATTTCCATCCCTCTCCCTCTTCTTGTTGTGTTGTGTACATTCCTCTCATACGGTCTAAGCGGTCTATGTGTATCTAACCTAACACAGCAGGCGTAAAAGTGTCCGAGACGGAAATAACAGGTGCAATGGATTATGGTCATTGTAGTTAATTACCACGTTTCTGCACTGAACTTTGTTGAATATTTGCTTAATGAAAACTACAACTCCCTTCAGCCCAGTCACACATAGTTCTTGACTTGATTTCTCTCGTGAATTATTTGATATCTCTCTAGAGAAATGGCACGTTGGGCTCACAAAAAAAATTACTAAATGGAATTCAAGTCATTGAACCAATGTCCGTCAATGAGTTGTTTAATAACCGAAAATAAAAAACTAAATTTAAGTTAATCGCTCACCATTAGTGCCTAATTGCATATATGTCCCAGTCTGTCCATGTCCCAGTCTTACCAGTGAGATGTCCTTCAAGGGAACAGGTGGGCACCAGTGGAACAGTCCTGTAGAGTCCAGCCCCACCTCCTCCTCCTCCTGCTCCTCCCAAACACACTCCCTCTCTCCAAGAGTCTCTCCCTCTGGGCTACAGCAGAGGACACACACACAAGCCTCAGAGAGTGGAGAAGAAAGGGTGGAGGGAGAGAAGACAGGGGAGGCACACACACACTCAGGCATGCAGACATATTACATATCCACACATGCACTGTCCAACCACTCTGGATATCAAGAGCACAACAGGGAAAATGAAAGGTATTCACTAGGGTAGTGGAATCACAGATCACAGAAGAAAAGGGTGGCGGCGAGACAGGATAGACAGAGAGAGAGAGAGAAAGAGAGCGAGACAGGAGTGAGAGGGATGAGGGGGGGGAAGAGAGAGAGGAAAGAGACACAGAGAGAGAAAGAGAGAGAGCGAGGGAGAGCAGGGCACTATGATTTATTTCAGCTGTAATCTGCTCACTACCTCACCTTCTGACTAACTCTCCCTCTCTCCTCCTCCCTCTCTGTCCTCCCTCTCTCCTCCTCCCTCTCTCCTCCTCCCTCTCTGTCCTCTCTGACAGGATCTCCCAATATTAATGCCCAGAATGGGTTGAGTGAGGCGGCTGGGGAGCCGGCCCATTAATCAGCCTGTCAATCCCAGCCTGCTATTCCACTGTGCTCAGCTGTCCAGGACCTAGCCAGCCTGCCCGCCCGCCCGCACTAGGCAGCCTCCACTAATGACAGGACACACTGAAGTCACACACACTAGGTGTGTGTGTGTGCGTGCAATATATCATGGTGAGTGTTCAATTAAATATTTGTCTCAGCATGTTCAAAACAAACATATTCCTATGTAGAAGGCTGTGATTTCTCACCTGAAGGGCAGAACTCCCAGTGATGGCCGTCTGAAGCCTAGACTCATAGTGGAGGTGTGAGATGAGACTGATGGGAGACACACACACACAGACAGATGATAAACACACGGGTGAGAGACAGTCTTGCAGGTCAGACACACCCATAGGTGACAGACAGGCTCATAAGAGACAGAGGGGTGACAGACAGCCATTCTGAGTCTCTGCTCTGTGTGAAAATGTGTAATGAGGCGAACAGGACAGACAGAGGCGCTTGGTGCTTTCTACTAAAGAAAAGCCAGATTTTTCAGCCCAGTGGAGAAACGTGGGATGAGGACTCCCCCTAGTGGAGGAGTTAGAGACTGCACCTTCTCTGTACCTCTCAACATGTCTTATCTCAGTTGCTTTGCTTCTTGTGAAACTGAGGTTAGTACTAAAAAGGTCTGTGAGTGTAATAGGCTTGTCTGCGCCACTGTACTGTTGCCATACCATCTTTCTGCTCAGTGCACTTGCAGGGTCCCATCCTGGACAAATCCTTGATGTCTCTGTGACACACAGAGCAGTACATACTCGCCCTGACAAACACACAGGTACGCAAAAGTGACTACCATATATACTCCCACTCCCTACATACAGAAGCATTTGAGTCAAGGCTCTAGTTTATGAGCAAATATTAGAGTGGTACAGTACCTTCTGGCATCACTGGCATTGCTGGCTATGAGGAAACCCAGAGTCCACAGCTTGATTTTGATGTGACTGGGAGGATTCACCAACACACTGACAAACAACAAAACAACTTTAACAGGCAGGCAGTAGCCCATCCACAAAACTACAGTTAATGTGTAAAATAAACAAATACAGTTAATGTGTAAAATAAACAAATACCTGTAAGCATTATAGAAATGACTGTCTACTACTACTACTACTACTATTGCTGCTACTACTACTACCACTACCACTACCACTACCACTACTACTACTACCACTACCACTACTACTACTACTACTACTACTACAGGAGGAGTAGCTGCCTGCTTGGCAGTAGCTAATGGGGATCCTTAATAAATACAAATACTACTACTACTGCTAATGCTACTACTACTACTACTACTACTACTACTACTACTACTACTACTCAGGGTTGGGTAGGTTACTTTCTAAATGTAATCCATTACAGTTAGTAGTTACCTGTCCAAAATAATCAGTAAAGTAACTTTTGGATTACCCAAACTCAGTAACGTAATCTGATTACATTCAGTTACTTTTAGATTTCTTTCCCCTTAAGAGGCATCAGAAGAAGACACAAATGTATGTTACCAATTGAACGACATCTATTGCAGGATAAATCACTGTTAAAGTTAAAATGAATTCCATATGCTGCATTTACAATCAGCCTATTGTTTACCTTTTTGTTGGTGACACTTTGATATCTTGATAATATGCAGCTGTTTAAAGGGCAAATCCACAGATGAAACGATAACAAAATGGTTGCCCCGCCTCTGTTTTGGTAAAATGCTGAGGGATGGGGCTGGAGAAATGTAACCATTGTGTAATAATTGTTAATCAGAATTTGTTCTTAACTGACTTGCCTAGTTAAATAAAGGTTACATAAAAAAAATAAAAAAAATAGACAGAGCTATGGATGCAAGGACTGACCATCCATAATATCAAAATTATTGTTTTAACCATGTTATGAGGCTATACAGTGTTTGTTTACATTTACAATGTTTACAAACATTGGAGAAAAACAAGCTTATATTTTGGGTCCTGATGGAGTGTGACAGCTGAACTAAGCTCATGAGGCATTTATAAGTTATATTATTAAGTCCAAAAATTGATGTAGCAACTACAGATTGCTCCTTTAAGTGTATCAAAAGTGTGCAAGTTTGAGCATGTGTTCATTAGGTCTATGAATTATAATTTTTTTATCAGCATGAATTAGCTACATACAGCCTATGGAATAAAAGTGATGCTTTTATTGCTCAATCTTTTGCAAGAGCGCATTTTTCACTGGCTGTCCACTGGTTTCAAAAACAATGATTGATAAGCAGCTTAAACTTCTTGAATTCACCCATTATTGGGTTCAAATACACATTTAGATTGATGAACAGCCATCCACAACAACCACAATCCGTGAGGCGCAAATAGCTAAATGAGAGAGCAGCAGTGTGATTCACATCAATGCGCTATGTAGATACAGAACCTATTACTATTTTCTACATTGTAGAATAATAGTGAAGACATCAAAACTATGAAATAACACATATGGAATCATGTAGTAACCAAAAAAGTGTTAAACAAATAAAAATATATTTTATATTTGAGATTCTTCAAATAGCCACCCTTTGCCTTGATGAAAGCTTTGCACACTTTTGGCATTCTCTCAACCAGCTTCACCTGGAATGAGTTTCCAACAGTTCCCATATATGCTGAGCACTTGTTGGCTGCTTTTCCTTCACTCTGCGGTCCAACTCATCCAAAACCATCTCAATTTTGTTGAGGTCGTGGGATTGTGGAGGCCAGGTCATCTGATGCAGCACTCCATCCTCTCCTTCTTGCTAAAATAGCCCTTACACAGCCTGGAGGTGTGTTGGGTCATTGTCCTGTTGAAAAACAAATGATAGTCCCACTAAGCCCAAACCAGATGGGATGACGTATCGCTGCAGAATGCTGTGGAAGCCATGCTGGTTAAGTGTGCCTTGAATTCTAAATAAATCACAGACAGTGTCACCAGCAAAGCATCCCAACACCATAACACCTCCTCCTCCATGCTTTACGGTGGGAACTACACATGCGGAGATCATCCGTTCACCCACACCGCGTCTCACAAAGACAAGGCGGTTGGAACCAAAAATCTCAAATTTGGACTCCAGACCAAAGGACATATTTCCACCGGTCTAATGTCCATTGCTCGTGTTTCTTGGCCCAAGCAGGTCTCTTCTTATTATTGGTGTCCTGTAGTAGTGGTTTCTTTGCAGCAATTCGACCATGAAGGCCTGATTCACACAGTACCCTTTGAACAGTTGATGTTGAGATGTGTCTGTGACTTGAACTCTGTGAAGCATTTATTTGGACTGCAATTTCTGAGGCCGGTAACTCTAATGAACTTATCCTCTTCAGCAGAGGTAACTCTGGGTCTTCCATTCCTGTGGCGGTCCTCATGAGAGCCAGTTTCATCATAGTGATTGATGGTTTTTGTGACTGCACTTGTAGAAACTTTCAAAGTTCTTGAAATGTTCAGTATTGACTGACCTTCATGTCTTAAAGTAATGATGGACTGTCGTTTCTCTTTGCTTATTTGAGCAGTTCTTGCCATAATATGGACTTGGTCTTTTACCAAATAGGGCTATCTTCTGTATACACCCCCCCCCCCCTACCTTGTCACAACACAACTGATTGTCTCAAACGCATTAAGAAGGAAAGAAATTCCACAAATTAACTTTTAAGAAGGCACACCTGTTAATTGAAATGCATTTCAGGTGACTACCTCATGAAGCTGGTTGAGAGAATGCCAAGAGTGTGCAAAGCTGTCATCAAGGCAAAGGGTGGCGATTTTAAGAATCTCAAATATAAAATATATTTGTATTTGTTTAACACTTTTTTGGTTACTACATGATTTTATGTGTTATTTCATAGTTTTGATGTCTTCACTATTATTCTACAATGTAAAAAAATTAAGAAAAACCCTTGAATGAGTAGGTGTGTCCAAACTTTTGACTGGTAGTGTATCCGTATCGCCCTAGACTACACCACTGCTGTCATCCTTACCTCCAAGCGTTTATTCAAATTGGATAATCTTTGGATGCCGACAGCAGTCGCACCATTGGAAGACATAGCTTGGACTGTAGCCTACAAAAGCCTATTCCTGCTCTTTTCCCACGATCCATCAAACACATTTGGTTTGTCATCATAGTGGTCTCTGACTTGTGGTCAGGCTCGCTCAGGTGGAACAAACTTAAACTTGCACCTTTTTTCAATGCTGATTTGAATGTCATTGAGAAAACAGAAGTGTCAAAGATTTTTTTCCGCAAATATCCTTTCTGAATTTAAAAGTAATCGCCGAAAGTAATCATCTAGTTTTTCAAAAGTATCTGTAATCTGATTACAATATTTTTGCTGGTAACGTAATGGATTACAGTTACCGTTTTTTTGGTAATCCGTTACATGTAAGGGATTACAAAAAAAAAGTGTAATCCGTTACTCCCCAACCCTGCTGCTACTACTACTAGTTGCTTACTTGAAATCTTGGTCTCCGCTCTGATACTCAATCCCAATCAACAGCAACCTCAGCTTCAGGAAACATAGCCTGACACACACACACACACACACACACACACACACACACACACGCACACGCACACACACACAGACAGACACAGGCACAGACACACAGGCAGAGAGAGATCATGTTTGTTTGTGTAGTACTAGAATGCTTATTTGTCTCTCTGTTGTGTGCAGACAAACTGACTTGCTGGCCTGAGCGAAGGACATCCCTATGAAGGAGGGGGACAGGTGCTCTGTGTAGATCTCATTGTAGAGGCCCTCTCTGTACAGGTTCTGCCAGGTGTCTCCATCCTGCTGTAAAACAAAATGGCAACAGAGATTCAGTCTCGGCCATGCCTGTCTGTGCCCCTCTCTCTCTCTGCTCTCCCACCCTGCTTTCAAAAATACATTCAAATCCTTAAGGGATCAGAATAGTGCACTTTATTGTTGACACACCTCGATCTCGCTCTGCATGGTGAACAGGTTGGCCAATAGTGTGGAGAGGCCAGGCACCAGGCAGCTCTGAGACATGAAACCCAGTTTGAGCTCTGCCAGGCAGATCACTGCATCACCTCGACTCCAGTCCCAGTTAGGCACGTTCTGCAGGAACGCCTGGGGGGCACACACACACACACACACACACACACACACACAACACATCATCCAGCAACAGTAGCCAGACTTGTTTGTAAGACGTACACTACCGTTCAAAAGTTTGGGGTCACTTAGAAATGTCCTTGTTTTCGAAAGAAAAGCAATTTTTTGTCCATTAAAATAACATCAAATTGATCAGAAATACAGTGTAGACATTGTTAATGTTGAAAATGGCTATTATAGCTGGAAACGGCTGATTTTTTATGGAATATCTACATAGGCGTACAGAGGCCCATTATCAGCAACCATCAGTCCTGTGTTCCAATGGCACGTTGTGTTTGCTAATCCAAGTTTATCATTTTAAAAGGCTAATTGATCATTAGAAAACATTTACATTTTAGTCATTTAGCAGACGCTCTTATCCAGAGCGACTTACATGAGCAAATTAGGGTTAAGTGCCTTGCTCAAGGGCACATCGACAGATTTTTCACCTAGTTGGCTCAGGGATTAGAACCAGCGACCTTTCGGTTACTGGCACAACGCTCTTAACCACTAAGCTACCTGCCGCAATTATGTTAGCACAGCTGAAAACTGTTGTGTTGATTAAAGAAGCAATAAAACTGGCCTTCTTGAGACTAGTTGAGTATCTGGAGCATCAGCAATTGTGGGTTCGATTACAGAATCAAAATGGCCAGAAACAAATAACTTTTTTCTGAAACTCGTCAGTCTATTCTTGTTCTGAGAAATGAAGGCTATTCCATGCGAGAAATTGCCAAGAAACTGAAGATCTCGTACAACGCTGTGTACTACTCCCTTCACAGAACAGCGCAAACTGTCTCTAACCAGAATAGAAAGAGGAGTGGGAGGTCCCGGTGCACAACTGAGCAAGAGGACAAATACATTATTAGAGTGTCTAGTTTGAGAAACAGACGCCTCACAGGTCCTCAACTGGCAGCTTCATTAAATAGTACTCGCAAAACACCAGTCTCAACGTCAACAGTGAAGAGGCGACTCCGGGATGCTGACCTTCTAGGCAGAGTTGCAAAGAAAAAGTCCAGTGTCTGTGCTCTTTTGCCCATCTTAATCTTTTATTTTTATTGGCCAGTCTGAGATATGGCAGCCTACCTTACTATTGTGCTTCAGCATCTGAACTATAATCCTGGTGTTGGGACAATACTGTTTGATGGAGATCACCCTGACAGAGGACAAACACACTCTTAAAACATGTTGTTTTATCTTATGATAAAATCTGCATCCTTTATTTATTTTTAGCTGTGTCTCAGAAAGGATAAGAATGTAGAGAGCAGGTGAATGTGTGTGTGTGTGTGTGTGTGCCTGTCTATCTATGTGGGCATGCACCTGAGCCCTACCTACCTCATGAGATTGGCAGCGTCCTCCTTGTTCTGGTCTGAGGTGAACCTGTCACAGATGATCAGGCAAGCTCCTGCTTTCTGCATCTACACACAGAGGATAGCATCAAGCTAGTACTACCATGTACCATAGTAACTAAACAATCATTACTCTGCATCCCAGTATCCCTCCTGTACCCTTCCCAGTGTACTTGTCTCCCTCTCTGTATTGGTGCCCTTGTTGTACGTGATAAGCAGAGGCTAGCCAGTAACTGCTAGCCACTGTGGTGATGTGTTACCTTCCTGAGATCTAAGAGCCAACAGTCGCTCCAGGAGGAACAAGCTAGCTTCTTGCTCTAGATTTCACAACTGTGTACAGTTGGCTTGGAGTGCAAGTGCTAATGTTAGCATCCGACTGCTAGATGGTAGTATATCCAGTAAAACACACAGTCAGGTCGAAGAGTTTGTCTGCACAAAAATGATTACAAAACCATTGTGTGGTGTCCCCACAACTGTTGTGTGTAAATATTTTTGTGCAGACTAACTCTTCGTATCAAAACAGTTGTGTCAAATGTGTTGTACATCAGTTATCCAAACTGAGTGTGTAGTTGGCTACAGTACCCTAACTCTCTCCAGGTCTCTCTTCTGCATCACTGAGCCCTGATAGAAGGTGACCTTCAGGAACCACCTCAGGAAGAACGCCTCCAGCTCCTGGTCAGGACGGAAGCTGGCAAAGGCAGAGATAGCAGTGTCTGAAATGGGACCCTAATCTCTATGTAGTGCACAACATTTGAACCGGGCCCAGGTTGGGCTCAAAGGTAACGCTGTGACTCACTTTCCCAGGAAGAGCACCTTGACGTTGACCTCTCCCCTGTCCTCATGTAGAAAATCTTTCATAAAGGCAGAGGCACTGCTCAGAGTGATATGACCACACACCACCACATGGCTAGCACACACACACACACACAGGGAGGAACATCAACATGGATGGGTGGAGATAGAACGAGAGAAAGACTATCATTCTAAGAAGTTTTATATCAGATATACTGAGGATTTAGTATTTTTAGTCTAGGTCCAGTGTATATTAATCATGTTGTGTGACATACAAATGTACCTTGTACCTGCTACTACACCAACTGTTTTATTTTGATCATCTCTGATAAACTGTAGTAAGAAGACTCACGTCTTGCCTGAGACAGCCGTGAAGCTTCCATCAAACCTCTTCCTGTTGATGATGATCTGAACCACCTCTGGGACAAAGTTGGCAAACAGACCCTGAGAGAGTGAGAGAGAGCGAGAGAGCGACAGAAAGAGCGAGAGAGAGAGAGAGAGAGCGAGAGAGACAGAGACAGACAGATGATGTGTATCTAAATCACATCCTCAATGGATCACTGACAGCATCCCAATTGCCACCATATTCCCTATGAAGTGCACTACATTTGGCCAGAACCCTATGGGACCTGTTCAAAAGTAGTGCACTATATAGGGCAGGGATGGGCAACTTTGAAAAACATCTGTAGTTTGCGGGTCTGCGTACCCACATCCATACCCAGATATGCAGTCAGAGCCGGTCCTAGCCTTTTGGGTACCCTAAGCAAAATCCCAAAAACGCTAGCTGACATGGGCTAATTGATGTTTTATTTTTTCATCTTTGGAAATTGATCTGCAGGCCTACAAAAGGGGGGCCACGGGCCGCATCCCTGATATAGGGGGGATAGGGTGCCATTTGGGAAGCAGACAGTAGCTTTCATGGATTGGATTTCCATAACACTTTCCTATGCTTAAAGGCTCTTTACATTGTATGGGGGGAGTCAATACTCTCTTATGAGATTTACCAGTCCGATAAAGATGAAGATGATGACAAAGAGGCGTCCCAGGGTCGTCCTTATCTCCACATCCCCATAGCCCACCGTTGACATGGTAACAACCAGGAAGTAAACACAGTCAAAGTAGTAGAGAGGTTGGGGGTTGGAGAAGTCCAGCCAGGGGTCACCTGAGTTCTCCAGCTGCAGCAAGACCAGGTCCCATGAGAGAGAGCGGTTAAAGTTGAGATTTGCATAAGGTGAAACAGTGCCACTGGTCGCCCTTGGCACATTTGTTATTGTTTTGTTTATGAAACGGAGGAGATGAGCATCTAGCATTGTGGTAAAAAAAAAGTTTATTTTTTGAAGTAATATCTTGGTTGTTGTAATATCGCAAACAGATGTGGCAGTTTCACCGCTACGGATTTCAGCTTTAATGTTAGCAGGATTAATAATTGTATTATTAGCTGAATTACTCATAAAACACACATTTGCATCATTAGTCAATCAAAATGGTTTGCTTATTTCTCAGTGAATGTAAAGAGTGTGGAGGGAACCAAAACATAAATGGAAATGACACACCAGGTGGATGAAACCAGCAGAGGTCAGCAGTGTGCCTGTTAGGATAGCAACCAGGCGGGAGAGTTTCAGAGTGGTGCTGGGAACACAGAGTGAGAGGAAATGTGAGTGGGAGAGAGAGAATAACAGAGAGAGAGAGAGAATAGAGAGAGAGAGAGAGAGAGAGAGAGAGAGAGAGAGAGAGAGAGAGAGAGAGAGAGAGAGAGAGAGAGAGAGAAAAAAAATAGTAAGTTCAACTATATTAACAGGCAGACATGTATTTAAAACAAGTAACATTGCTTGTATCTCATACATGCTGAAAATGTGAAAGTCGATGGAATCATTCATTTTCATCGCTGTTCCGGCCTCTATTTGATGGAAATTGCACATTGTAAATATGGTACTGGAACGGACCCTGTATTTAGTATTCTTACTTACTTTATCGTCTTCTTCTTATTTCTTATTTTTATATCGTGTGTTTTTGTTGTATCTTGTTATTTTTAGTATTACATTGTTAGTCCCACGGGGGGCCAGTATGATTTTTTTTTTTACAAAAAAAAAAAAAAATGTATGCACTCACTAACTGTAAGTCGCTCTGGATAAGAGCGTCTGCTAAATGACTAAAATGTAAATGTAAAATGTTATTGATTACTGCACTGTTGGGGTTAGAGCTGGCAAGAAAGGCATTTCACTGTACTTGTGCATGTGACATTAAAACTTGAAACTTGATGTATGTGTTGCTGTGTTACCTGTTGCTGTTGAGGATGTTGAGAATCTGCAGAACGACTGGTAACTCCAGTATGTGCATAGCTCTGATGAATCTCAGACCTGGGCCAGACATACAGAATAAGGCATTAGTTTATAGGGTTGCAAAATTCAAGTAAATTCTACTAAATCTTCTAATTGGGGTTTCTGGAAAACCTGGGAATTTTGGGAAAGTTACCAAAATTTTGCAACACTAAGCTTATATTGAAGAAGAAAAAATACAATAATAATAATGATAATAGACCCATGGGGCGGCGCGCAATTGGCCCAGCGTCGTCCAGGGTAGGGGAGGGAATGGCCGGCAGGGATGTAGCTCAGTTGATAGAGCATGGCGTTTGCAACGCCAGGGTTGTGGATTCGATTCCCACAGGGGGTATGAAAAAAATATAATGTATGCACTAACTAACTGTAAGTCGCTCTGGATAAGAGCGTCTGCTAAATGACTCAAATGTAAATGTAAATAATACTTTTTTAAGCATATATATATATATATATATATATATATATATATATATATATAGGGAGAGATTTTGAAAATCCCATCCCATGTTGCTTTAAAATTCCCATAACGTCAATGGCATATAAGTGTGTAGGCCAACTGTATGTGGGTCTTTCCACCCAACAACAAAAAAACTTTGATTTCACCTAATTTTAACATTCTGTCATAATGCACATATTCAACAAGTTTTCCCATCTCGAGAGGTTAAATAAAAAAAAATACTATAGTAAGTGCCAAATAAAGTAACAGGGTTAACTGTAACAGGTTGACGATTTCATCTTAAATCAGCCATGAATCCCGTTGTGACAGGGGTGATGGAAGCTTGTTGTGTGCAACAGCGAGCGGAAATTGAATGCAAGCTTCACAAAAAACGTGAAATTGTAAAAAAAAAAAAAAAATGAATCTAGCCTATCTATCTATGGGTAACGGGGTTGACGTGTTATGCTCGACCCACTTTTCCACCACAAAATACCAGAAAATTGCCAAAAATAGTAGAACCAGCTCACCTGCTTCTACACTATGGTCTGACTATTCTGTTCTGACATGTTCAATGTTTCTTTTGAAAAAAAAAATGTTTTAATAGAGAGTTCAGTTCACGTAACAGGATTGACCTTAAAATGAGGGACAGACGTAAATGTATCACTAATGACATTAAATAAATAATGAACTTCAGAAATGACTTTGTCAAAGCAACAAAATAACTAGGGCTTTACAATGATGGTGAAAACTTGGGAGAAATGTTGGGGTTAAAATCTTCTTGATGTGACAGAGGGTGCACAGATGGACAGGTGAAAATGCTGAATTTTGGCACTTTAACAAGTCTGTCAGAGGAGGCTGGTGGGAGGAGCTATAGGAGGACAGGCTAATAGTAATGGCTGGAATGGAATAATGGAAAGGTATCAAACACAACAAACATATAGAAACCATATGTTTGACTCAGTTCCATTTATTTATTTCCAGCCATTACAATGAGCCCGTCCTCCTATAGCTCCTCCCACCAGCCTCCCATGGTCTTTATTCATACAAAAAAATCGGATTAATTGAATTCCCCATTTGGTCTATATGAAATGGCACTTCATTTTATATACAGTAACAGGCATTTAAAATGAAATATTGGTGCACAATTTATAGTTAAAATATCCAAGGGGCGCAAAAGGCACTCTTTGTGGAACGACCCATGTATGAGTGTCTTACCCAGCCAGGCTCGACGGGAAAACAGGGTAACAAAGGAAGGAGTGATGGTGAAAAAATCCACCAGGGATCTCAAGTCAACCCAAACCGTCAGCTTATCCTGGGCCGCCAAAAACTGGTGAACAATAACACACAGGAAAGACTGAGTAATAAACACTGCTTTGTCTAAACCCAAAATGTGTGACGTTATTTTGTATATGTCCTATTGGCTAACTGCCTCACCCGGAGTCCAAAATACATAAGGTGGCAGATGTTGAAGCTCAAATCAACGAGGAAAGCTATGCTGTATTCTTTCATGCAGGACTCTACTGGGCTGAGAGAGGAGAGGGAGAATACATTTTAGTTTCCCTCTGGTTGTTTGTCTTGGACCTTTTCTAGTGAACAAACAACACTTTGTTTTGATCCCATAATCATGATATCATGATGCAACTCACTCAGTAGAGAGGATGATATAGGTCAGGATGGAGCCGATGTTGAAACAGAATATCAGCACCATCTGTTGAGGCAGGAAAGGGTGAGAAATACAATAGTAGGATGAAAGAAGAAAAACATAAGAGTACTCTTCCTGCATGTCTTGTGACTTACCAGGACTTTGCCAGGCAGATGTTGAGCAGATATCACAGAGAAAGCCCATTCCTTCAAGGCATTCTTCAGATTGAACTCTGGCTCCACACTAATGCTCTGCAACATCACAATAGCAAGACATGGTCAAATTTGAACTCAACAATTATTACTCTACCTGTTCATAGGCCTGCACAGTGCACACCAGATTGACCTGTGATTACACTGTAGGTGTAGGCTTACATAACCTTATAGGTTTGGTAGGGTACATAACTCTCCCTTTGTCATCCCCTACTGACTTCCTCTCCATCTTATCTTTCTACCTTTTCCCCTCACCTGTCTGTGTGCCCAGCGCTGTCGTCGGGGTCTGAAAATCCCAATACTATTGAACCCGCTGTGAGCAACCTTCCAGAGCAGCAGGGCCAGCAGGCCCCCCAGGAAGACAGACAGGGAGGAGAGGAGGAAGGCCCACCACAGCCTGTGCCCCCGGTAGCGGCAGTGGGTGTGGGAGATAGGAGGGTAAGTGTGGGGGATCTTCATGGCCATGGGGATGTGGAAATTAATGTGCCAGGCAATGGTGGGCGGGGGTGGTGTAGGTGTAAATGGAGGCAGTCACCATCAGTTTTACCTTTACTTTTGAGGACAAAAAAAATGTGTTAGTCTGATTTGGCCTGTGTTTTAGTGGAATGGTTGTTCCATCTACTAGTTCGCTAGGTCGTTATTATTGTGGTATCCCTATGACGGCATCATCTTTGGTAAAGAAAATAAAGAATTACAGTAGCTAGCTAGTGCTCTGGTTTTGATCATGACTAAAACGGGCTAATTGACATTACATACAAGTGTCAGTAAACTCCCTAATCAGAAGATGCCAATCTTTATGTTTTTGTGAACGACGACATAGTGTCTAACTACTGTAGCTAAAAACATTAACGTTAGCTATTATTATTATTCGAATAGTATTCTGTGGCAAAAAAATCTAATTTTAAGGTCCCACATCACTACAAGATTTTTAGCTAAAAAAAACTCTTATAACAACCCTAAATTGACATGATTTGTAATTCAATTTGTGATCATCATCAGATAGCTAGCTACCTGAAAGGCAAGTTAGTCCTTGTCTTCATCAAATCAGCGCGCGAGGATAGGTGGGCGTGGCTCATAACAAGGGTTCCGGATGATGATTCCTGGTCGACTCTAACCCTGGACAGGTGTACAGTACAACCGAAGATTTTTATAACTAACCCAAGATAAACCACAGCTTGTCGTTTCCAATGGGAACAAATTAATCATAGTGGGCAGAATAGGCAAGGTGGTGGGCAGAGCCAAGCACGAGCTAGCGAGAACCTATTGGCGCGTTCTAGCACACGCCTACATTGTGAAATAACTCATGTCGCTCTTGCTCTCCTAAACGCAATTTTAATAAATTTAGGCAAATAGTAAAATCTACAAAACGTAATCCACTCTGTTCGTAACAGATTTTAGTTTTGGTAACAGAAAACTGTATTGAGATTTTAAAAAATAAAAAATACAGATGAGAAAAAATAAAGATGAGAAAATTAGCAGAATGTCGCACAAAATCCATCTCGCTCCATCTTGGTTTCCACTAGTTACCAGAGCCACAAAGGGTGTGTTCGTAAATTCACTCTGGAGTGCCATAGTGCGCTCTGGGCGTTCGTAAATTCAGTGCTTTGTCAGATTGTCCGTTCGTACATTCAGAGCGTTTCGCTCTCGGAGCGCACACTGGACGCTCTGGCCGAGGAGTAGGGTTGATCCGAGCGTTCTGCCCTCACAACGGCAGTCAAGCACCCAAGCTAACTGGCTAAAGTTGGCTAGCTTGTTAGATACTTCCAGACACATGAGAGAACACCTCACTTTGGTCATTTTACTCGCCCTAGCAGAGCTGGTTAGGCTGTTGTCATGTTATCTAGAGCGTTGGTGACTGTATGTGTGCTGCTGGCAACAATTTAATTAAGATTTTTTTGCCGACGTTTACTGACACTGGTCATATTCGACAGGTGTTGTGCATTTGTATATTCATTAGTTATTCTGCGCTCTGGGACACTCAGATGAGAGTGCCCTGAAATCAGAGTAGATAGCCAGAGTGAATTTACAAACGCACCCAAAGTCTGTATCGCTATATCATAAAACTTAATGAAAACAAAAATGAGCTGTTTGGTCTTCGGGTCAGCCATAAGATTAACAGTGTGGTTAAGGTAAGGTTTAAAATCACATTTTAAGAAGATAAAGTGTAGAAATAGGCGGGGGTTATGACCTGTGGCTGTGGTAAGTAGTTTTGACCCTCCTCTCATCATATTTGGTGGCAAGTGGAAATGCCAACCCGATGCTTCAGATTTATACATCTGGCTCATCGTTATCTGTGGTACAACCACATCAATAACAACAAAAGGTGTACAGCCAATGTTGTTCAACTTCTTTCATTAAAAGCAATCTAAATGGCAAATATTCAAGTTGTTTGTTCCCTATGCCCCTTTTACCCATCAATGTGTGATTGGGTTTGTATCTCACTTCAATACCTAATACAATATCAAACTTCCATAGGCACTTGGAATACTTGTTTGAATATTTTCCAATCTTCACTAAATCACACAGGACACAGAAAATGCTTTATTATGCACATCAGCATTTTAATTGGACAAAGCAAGAACACATTATAGTAGCAGAAACATTATCAAACCCCCAGAGGATAGCATTTAAAAAAAATAAAGGTCTGTAGACACTGCCTAATCTTATTGATATTGTGTCCGTTCGAAGCAAACAACCCTATAAGGCAACACAATGGGTCTGGTCCATCTCTCTGGTATTAAAACATGTCCAAGGGGCAACAGTTCACATGTCTGATTCATTCAGTTTTTCCCATAAAAAATACTGATCTTACTTCATAGAAAATGGCAGAAAACTCAATTTATGCACATAATTAGTATTCAAAGTCAAAATTGAGTTAATTTATGCACTGCATAGCAATGCTCTTTTCCCTTCCTGGAAGTAGATGTATCACTGTGCCAGTTACCATGGATATGCACTTGATAGTGTTGCTACTAACAATGTTTAATTTCTTCAGTTATCAAAAAAAAAAGAAAGCAAGCAAACTCCCATCGTGAACATTTGCATTCTCCTTTATACAGTTCGAAATGAATGTATGGTTATTTACACATTAAGCAATTTTTTTCCATCCAAAAGAAATAAAGGGGGAAAATGGAATGCAAAAAGAAATCCTCTTGGAAATAAAACAAACAAGAGAATACTGTGCAATATGTCTGCCCTTACAGAAAAAAAGCAGTGGCATCTATCCCTGCAATTGGTTTAATTGAAAGCAAAATGAGAGAAAAAAACAGATCAATTTTATTACTTCATGACTTTTTACATGATTCATGCATCAAACTCAAAATGGATGATTCATCTTTTTAAAAAATCACAACGACGTTATGTTGACTGTTCAAGAGTCCTTATGAAAATGGTAGCAGTTCGAGACACTAAACAAACCAAAAAAGGCGCAAATCCAAGTGTCTCCTTAACAATTATATTAATTTACAGTTCACTTAAAATGGTACAGTCCTGCCCATGTAGTCTGTCTAACACAAGGGCAGCATAATACCTGTGTAGTTATAAAGTCCTCCATGGCTCCCCTTAACTTCCAATGAAATCAGTTTCATGGGCTTTAGTAGAGGTCAACTTCCACTTCAAATTCCATGTACCAACAAGTCTTAGTCTGCCACAAGTGGAGGGGATATAATACAGATCCCTGTGATGCTCCCGTAGCCAGTAAAGAGTTGACTATCCCCCCATCAGTGTGTGGGGTATCCAGTGGCTCCCATACCGGCCTGGTTTGCTAGCATACTCCCATTCAATCCCTGTGTAGCTTCCATAACCCCACCGTTACTGAGGGCACTCACGCCTGTCCACCCAGCACTGGCCGGTAAGTGACTGCAAACAGGGGAAAGAGAGACAAAAACGCCAGCAGGTTAGAAAAGAGGAAGCGACAGGGGCAAGACAGACGAAGCCTCTCAAATGGCACCCTATTCCCTTTACAGTGCACTACTTTTGTCCAGGGCCCTGGTAAAAAGTAGTGGACTTATATATAATGGGAATATGGTGCCATTTGGGACGCAGCCAGAGAGCGCACACACCAAACTGAGCAAGAGTCAGCTGAGGAGAGGATGAGAGAACACAAGGGTCAGGGTGTGTCAGAGGATAAGCCAAAATCTAAGACAGCAGAGAATATGGTAGGAATTGAAAATGGTAACAGGGCGAAGAGATGGTCTTTGTGGGAGTGGGTATGCGGACAGAGCATAGGCTCAGTGTATAACATTTGTCACGATCCACTGCGGTGTAGATTTACATAAAATAATGTGTATTTTGACTCCTCACATCCCACCCAAAGCTGCTGAAATTGGTCAATGTTGCAGAGCAGCTGAAGCAGGACCAGCTGCATTTAAATTTGGCTGTGGAGTTGAATTTCACACTTTTTCCTGAATCCTGTACCACTACAAAAGGGGGATTTTTTTTGTTGTTGATCGTTTTCATACCTAAACCCCATTCATTACTTTTGTTAGTCCTAATCAAATCTTTAGCAACATCCATTATGCAAAATACCTGGATGGAAACGTTAACGTTTGAACAGTCAGCACATCATCGGGTATTGGTGACAGTCACAGATAAGCTCAATATAGTAAGAAGTAGGAGAACATGTAGCTCAGGCTGAGATTTATTTTAGGATTAAACTTCAACTATCTTTCTAGGTAGACTACTATATCCTCATAATATTTTCATAAATTTAAATGCCATTTAGCAGACGCTTTTATCCAAAGCGACTTACAGTCAAACAAATTGGACGTTTACATAAAAATGGAATGTAAGTACAGTGCCTTCGTAAAGTATTCACATCCCTTGACTTATTCCACATTTGTTGTTACAGCCTGATTTCAAAATGGATTCAATTGATTATTTTTTTACCCATCTACACACAAATGTAGAGCAAAGGAAATACAGAAATATTGCATTTACATAAATATTCACACCCTTTGCAATGACACTGCAAATTGAGCTCAGGCGCATCCAATTTCCTTTGATTATCCTTGAGATGTCGCTTCAACTTGATTGGAGTCCACCTGTGGCCAATTCAATTGTTTGGACATGATTTAGAAAGAAACACAGCTATCTATATACAGGTCCCACAGTTGACAGTGCATGGCAGAGCAGAAACTATACCATGAAGGAACTGTCCCTAGATATAATTGTGATGAGGCATATATATGGGGAAGGGTATAAAACCATTTCTAGTGTTGAAAGTTTCCAAGAGCAGTGTTCTCAATCATTGGGAAATGGAAAAAATATGGAACTACACAGACTCTGCCTAGAGCTGGCCGTCCGACCAAACGGGCAAGAAGGACCTTGGTCCGGGAGATGACCAAGAACCATTCTGACAGAACTACAGAGCTCCTTGGCTGAGATGGGAAAACCTGACAAGACAACGGTCTCTACAGCACTTCACCAATCTGGGCTTTATGGGAATAGCCCGACAGAAGCCAGTCCTGAGAAAAAGGCACGACAGCACACCTGGAGTTTGCAAAAAGGCATGTGAAAAGAGATAAGGCAAAATATTCTGTGGTCTGATGAGACAAAAATTGAACTCTTTGGCCTGAATGCAAAGCGCTACGTCTGGAGAAAACCAGGCACTGGGAGCAATGTTCCCTCAAACATTTAGGCACTGAGCAAATTTCAGGTCTGCGGAGCGCAAACTTGAATGTTGTGAAAATTCTGGCTCACGTTTACTGTGAACACCGAGGCTGAACCCGCTTTAAGTTAATTTTAATAGTGGTCAAGTAGGCTACTGTGGCTATTTGATCATAATGTAGGCCTACCATAAACAATGAAGAAAATGCATCCCATAACATTTTGACATGGAAATAGCGGTTCTATCGTTCAGCCTACAGTAGCAGCCAATGTGTGGTGTTCAATGTAGGCCTACCTTCCATGACACTTTTGAAAAAACCTTGCAGGGCTTGACATTAACCTGTTTATACACTTGTCCTTCAGACAAGGTGACTGAAAATGTGTTTGATGCAAGAAACCACTTTACAAAATAAAATGCATAATTATCGCCATACCATTATTACACAGAATCAGACAAATTATGCTCTCCTCTGCCTATTGGCAACTTAGTTTATTCAAGCCAGTCTCAAAATACAACACTGCCCATTTAAGACAAAAAAAGCCCTTTACCTGACTCGCTTTTCAAAGATGGCTAGAAATACACATGTTTTGTGCTCTCGTAGGAAGCAATCACTCCCCCGTTGCGAACTAAAAATGATCTATAACTTGGCTAATAACTCACTAACTAGCAAAGGATATGAAACAAATGTGCACATCACTACATGTAGCTCTCGCTTTGATTTCAAAACAAGAGCATTTACTCACGACCGCTCATGCTGTAAACAGTACAGTTCAAAGTGAATGGCACAGATCCATATATGGCAATGGTCTATTTGCATTTAGGCCTACTGCAGCTCTGATTGGTTATGGCGCAGCAGTCTATGTAGAGTACAGGCCTGAGTTGTACCTGTCAATGCAATAGAATCATACTCCGATGCGTTCTGCCTACAACAAAATATCTTGCATAGTTCGTTTTGTTTCGGTATGTTGCAATGAAAGTGGCTTACAGTGTTGATTCGATCACAATTCCCACAGTAAAGGGAAACGCTGATACTGTTAACAGGGACAACTCTAGAAAGTTGAGTGAAGTTTAATCTCGTGCTTCTCTGCGCGGTCTGATATTTATTCTGTGCGGCAGTCCCGGGGGAGCTGCGTGCGCAGCTTAGAGGGAACATTGACTTAGAGACTGGTAAGGATAGAGGGAACAATTAATGGAGCCATATATAGGCAACTCATCGATGAGAACCCGCTTCAGAGTGCAAACAACCTTTAACTGGGGTGAAGATTTACGTTCCAACAGGACAATGACCCTATGCATACAGCCAAAATACCGCTGGAATGGCTTCAGAACAAGAACGTGAAAGTTATTGAGTGGCCCAGCCAAAGCCCAGACTTGAATCCCATTGAAAATCTTAAGACTTGAAGATTGCTGTTCACCGCCACTCCCCATCTAACTTAAGCGCTTGAGAAAATCTGCAAGGAAGAATGGGCAAAAATCCCAAAATCCAGATGTGCAAAGGTGATAGACATACCCAAGACGACTCAGCTGTAATCGATGCCAAAGCTGCTTCTACAAAGTATTGACTCAGAGGTGTGAACACTTATGTAAATTAGATTTTTGTATTTCATTTTCAATGAATTAGCCAAAAAAATTTACAAACATCATTATGGGGTATGGTGTGTAGATGGGTGAAATATATACACTACCTTTCAAAAGTTTGGGGTCACTTAGAAATGTCCTTGTTTTCGAAAGAAAAGAAAAAAAATTGTCCATTAAAATATCAAATTGATCAGAAATACAGTGTAGATATTGTTAATGTTGTAAATGGCTATTGTAGCTGGAAACGGCTGATTTTTTATGGAATATCTACATAGGCGTACAGAGGCCCATTATCAGCAACCATCAGTCCTGTGTTCCAATGGCACGTTGTGTTTGCTAATCATTTAAAAATGCTAATTGATCATTAGAAAACCCTTTTGCAATTATGTTAGCACAGCTGAAAACTGTTGTGCTGATTAAAGAAGCAATAAAACTGGCCTTCTTGAGACTAGTTGAGTATCTGGAGCATCAGCAATTGTGGGTTCGATTACAGGCTCAAAATGGCCAGAAACAAATAACTCTTCTGGAACTCTATTCTTGTTCTGAGAAATGAAGGCTATTCCATGCATGAAATTGCCAAGAAACTGAAGATCTCGTACAACGCTGTGTACTACTCCCTTCACAGAACAGCGCAAACTGGCTCTAACCAGAATAGAAAGAGTGGGAGGCCCCGGTGCACAACTGAGCAAGAGGACAAATACATTAGTGTCTAGTTTGAGAAACAAGCGCCTCACAGGTCCTCAACTGGCAGCTTCATTAAATAGTAAACAGTGAAGAGGCGACTCCGGGATGCTGACCTTCTAGGCAGAGTTGCAAAGAAAAAGCCATATCTCAGACTGGCCAATAAAAAGAAAAGATTAAGATGGGCAGTCTGAGATATGGCTTTTTCTTTGCAACTCTGCCTAGAAGGTCAGCATCCCGGAGTCGCCTCTTCACTGTTGCCGTTGAGACTTGTGTTTTGCGGGTACTATTTAATGAAGCTGCCAGTTGAACCCACAATTGCTGATGCTCCAGATACTCAACTAGTTTCAAGGACAGTTTTATTGATTCTTTAAAATCAGCACAACAGTTTTCAGCTGTGCTAACATAATTGCAAAAAAGGGTTTTCTAATGATCAATTAGCCTTTTTAAATGATTAGCAAACACAACGTGCCATTGGAATGCAGGACTGATGGTTGCTGATAATGAATCTGTACGCCCATGTAGATACTCCCTTAAAAATCAGCCGTTTCCAGCTACAATAGCCATTTACACCATTAACAATGTCTACACTGTATTTCTGATCAATTTGATGTTATTTTAAAATGGACAAAAAAAAAATGCTTTTCTTTCAAAAACAAGGACCACAAACTTTTGAACGGTAATATATATATATATATATATATATTTATTTTTATTTTTTTATTCCATTTTGAATTCAGGCTGTAACACAATGTGTAATAAGTCAAGGGGTATGAATACTTTCTGAAGGCAATGTATAACTCTGCAATTTCTATACACTGACTTCTATTTCCAAAACTGAAACTTTCAACAAATGATTACAAGTTACTGCATTCTTTGGTTCGTTAGATTAGAGCAAAAAACAAGTGAACAAAAAAATCATATTACGTAACTGCTGTGGTATACTCTGTTTCTGCTGCTATACGAGCAGTTAAAACAGGATTGTGTTATGCAGCACTCAAACCCCATTATCAATTTGAGACAAGAAAATGACTAGTAATATTTCAAAATGTGGCTATAATCTAAACAAATTCATACAACACCCCATTTCAAGTAGCAATGTCCTTAAACTCTTCAGGAGAAAAATTATATTCAAAAAAATAATGAAGTAACAAAAGATGACATGGCACTCAAAAGAAATGAATAAAGTGGATGTGACACGTGCACAATAAAATGATTTATCCCTCTGCACTGGGAGAAGCTTCAGAGGGCAGGGCAGCAGGTCCCCTTCAGTGTGTTTCAACAATCCCAATTTCCTCACTGTCCTCATTGAGTTGACACTCACATCGGGGACAAGTCCAATTAGACCCAGAACGGTGGCCATTTTGAAAGGCCAAAAAGGGCATTAATTAGTGCTCTTTTTATAAAAAAAAAAAAATGAAGAATGAAAATGCTGTTATCTTGACCAATAAATCAACTTAAATCTTTGAAAATATATTTTAAGTGTTTTGTCTTTGTCCTCGTGAGCTGGATATGGTGGAGAGGGGAGGTTGAAGGACATTATGGCTCCTTCCTTCTCCTGGCTAGAGCTGCAGGAAACTGAGCTGGAGCCTAGCTGCCCTTGGGGAAGCCCAACCGAGGAAACTCAAAACACTCAGCTACAGCCCTGGTTGCTGGAGGAGAAGGGAGGGGAGCCCTGCAGATGTCCTTATGTACTTACTTAAAACCCTGCTGGTTCCAGGCCTGGGCCTGGCCGTAAACCCCATAGGTGGGTACCTGCCACCCGTTGGGGACGTACTGGCCAATCTGCTGGGCATTGCCGTACCACTGGGCATACTGGCCGTAGGGCTGGGCTGCAAAGCCCACCTTATTCTGTCGTAGGGGAGAGAGGACAACCGTGTAAGAGAGTGTGTGTTTAAGCGGTGTCGATGAGGGGAAGCCTCTGGCTGTGGTTTCATACCTGGGGAACTTGTTGCACCTGCTGCATAGGACTCATCATGTCTGGGGTCTCTTTACCCCAGTAACACTTCACCATATGGCCCTCTATCGAAGTCCCATTCACAGACACAATGGCATGGGCTGCTCCCTCGTGAGAGTTAAACCTGGACAAAGGAGAGGAGTCAAAATACTGAGTGCAAGGTACTGAGAAACATCCGCAGAAAATTATATTTCAAGGATACTAAATGTTTGTCAGAGGTCTGTTTAGTGATTTGATCTCATGACATACCGCACAAAAGAGTATCCTTTGTCTGGGAACACACGGATTTCCATGATTTGTCCAAAGGGGGAGAAGGTCTGTCTCATCAATTGTTCTAGAAAACAGGAGGGAGACATGTCAAAGACCCGTTTCTCTCTCACCAACTCTCTCTCACACTAGAAAGTGACCACTTCAATAACAGACTACTGACCTGTTAGACCGGTGCCGACTCCTCCACAGTACACAGTGCAGTTACTGGGGCTGGACTGGTTCACAACCTCATCAAAGGACAGGTGCTTCGTGTTGGCTATTGGACACAGGGGAATTTAGAATGAATAAATGCATTGCCATTCAACAAAATAAGAGGATCCGAGGAACACAAAATATAGTAACATTTATTAAAGTTATTACATTTTACTCTGCACTTAACCAATCTTAGAGGACAAAATAGATAAACAAATAATGGTAAGATATAACCAACAATTTCTGCTCAATGGCAAATGCCCTGGAAAGCCTATCTTGCCTGGACTCACTTTCATAGGTGGTTTTAGGGGCTGGGGGCTTTCTAGTGGCCCAGTTGGTCCTGATCTGTCTGCCACCTAGCCATTGGCCACCCATCTGCTGAATGGCATTCTCTGCATCCTGTGGGTAGCAACATGTATATTAAATCACATGACCCATCTACACACCCAAATACCAAAGGATAATGTTATGACTACATATACAGGAACCCGTTCAGTTTTGAGTTATGACTAAATCCCCTATGTAAGTGATTTCATCCATCCATAACACTTACCCACTTGTTGAAGAAAGAGACAAAGCCATAGCCTTTAGACTTCCCTGTCGCCACATCTTTGACTACACGAGCATCCCTGAGGAGAAACACTATTTACTCAATATGAGGAAGGAATAATGTGACCATAAAAAAACAAACTGCTGTCTGATATGTCCTAAATAGTAATGTGTGATTTCAAGCCATCCAAAGTATTATTATTAACTCACGAGTGACTTATTAATCTTGAGATGGACAGAGCAGATAGACATGAATGTTTGTGAGGTACTTACGATATCCTCCCAAATGGACCAAAGGCCGCTTTTACATCGTCTGTGGTGATTTCGGGGCTGAGGTCTCCGACAAAGACATGGAAATGATCTGTTGGAGGACAGGAGAGACAACTACTGTGACAACTTGCTAGATGCAGCACTTTGAAGAAATCAAGAATTGCCTTGTTGTTGTTTATAGAAGTCTCTGGATAACAGCTAATTGACTAAAATGTAAATTTAAAATGACCACATTCTCAGAGGAACCCTCAATAAGGTTTTCTATGGAACTGACTGAAAAGGTAGCTAGGCACTTACTGCTTGTGTCTTTTTTCTGACTGCTTGGCGTTGTGGCCCAGTTGACTTTAACCTCCTAGAGAGAGAAGGGAAGATAGAAAACAGGCCAGGTGGGGTATGTTTTATGTCATTTAGATACAATAGGCTATTTTACTACCTCAGTTTGTGTGGTGCTTTCTGTGTGAAAGAAATGAGCCAGCCATGACCAAACACAGTGTGAATCTCTGAATGCAGTGATGAGCAGAGAACAGAACACCTGAGCACTCTAAACAACTGGAACATAAACTGAATAAAAGGTCCAAGTAACAAAGGACTTACAAACCAGTGACATTATCAACTTGTATTACTCTTCAAATGGTCCTTCATTACCTGTTGAGGATAACATAATTTGCACTGAATATATTTCTGCTGAGGTTAGGACCTATATTTGTTGTGAAGCTGTGGGTCTGGAAAAGGTACAGAAATTGTTTTAGTTGGCTATTGCCAAGGACAATGTAATGCACAGCTACTGTGGATTACTTTGGATAAGGAAAGGGCCCATTTCCCTTAAATATAGCTTTAGGGGTTATTAGCATAGGGAGTGGTTTTGCAAAAGAAAACAGTGATCGGTCAAGAACATATATTTAATTTGTCACATGCGCCGAATAAAACAGTTGTAGACCTTACCGTGAAATGCTTACTTACAAGCCCTTCACCAACAATGCAGTTCAAGAAATGGAGTTAAGAAAATATTTACTAAATAAACTAAAGTAAAAAAAACAAAAAGTAACAATAAAATAACAATAACGAGGCTACATACAGGGGGTACCGGTACCGAGTCAATGTGCGGGGGTACAGGTTGGTCAAGGTAATTTGTACATATAGGTAAGGGTAAAGTGACTATGCAATCAACCTCTAAGTGAGAATGCACTCGATTTCCATACAACAGACCTAGCGTACTCCATATCTGAAGAAATGGGATCAGACATATTATACATGGACATGCCTGGTAGTCAGCATTGGAACCAACTATGGTGGTTAGGCCATTACTTTGAATCAGATCACACATCTATTAGTCTCATTTACTCTGGGGATGTACTTACTGTTGGACGGGAAATCGGAATAAGCCATTCTCACTTTACAACGCAATTCATAACTTTGCCATTTCAACTTCGGTGAGATATTCGTTGCCCGACTCAGATAGTGCTCTCATAATTTAGGCCTACTGGTTGGTCAAACTTCTTCAACAACAACCCACCCATCCCAACTCACCCTGTAGATACGATAGCTTACCTTACCCATAATTTTACGTCCATTCATGGCAGCCAGTGACGCGGCAGCATGCCTGTGTTCATAGAACTCCACAAAGCAGTATGGGTCATTGCCTGCAGTCTGTAAGAGGACAACAAGAGTTAGGCTACAAAGAGTCCAAAGCATTGTGTCAACCATATTAGCCACATGTACTTATCAGACAGTTACCATCACCATAAACATCTGTCGATTAGGTCCTGTGTAGCTCAGTTGGTAGAGCATGGCGCTTGCAACGCCAGGGTTGTGGGTTCGATTCCCACGGGGGGCCAGTATGACAACAAAAAAAATGTATGCACTCACTAACTGTAAGTCGCTCTGGATAAGAGCGTCTGCTAAAAATTTTTTAACGTAATTAATTAATTAACGTTTAAATGAATTTGGGATCGTTAACAAAAAATCCCTAACCGAAAAACAAATGCTGTAACATTAGGAGATATGAATCTTTCAAATTATTTGCCACGGATATAAAGCACTCTGCACGTCAGATTATAAATTGGAAAAATGGCAACAACAAAAAGTGCTGTATGGCAATACATACACTGAGAAGGTGGTGAAATGTAAACTTTGTGAGGTGGAATTGAAGTACAGTAATGGTAGTACAGGTGCAATATTTAACCATCTGAAAGGGTGAGAGCCAAACCGTTGCTGGCAGCAGCACAGGCCCCCAACAGACATCTTCACACTAAATAAGTGTGATAAGGGACGGAGTGAAGTCGCTCTGGATAAGAGCGTCTGCTAAATGACGTAAATGTAAATGAGTGAGAAAATCACAGCACTGACTACAGAAATGATTGCAGTTGATATGCAGCCATTGTCAATAGTTGAGGATGTAGGCTTCAATACCCGATGGCATATCTAGAACCAGACTACAACATGCCATGTCGAAAAACCGTGACGGCCCGGGTGGAGAAATTGTATAATGGTTGCTCTGCAAGAGTACTGACCACTGACAACATGGAGAGGCACACAGCCATAGAGATAAAGGACTCATCTGTTTCATTATAGCGTCTGACAGCATGGGCAGCGCCGTTGAGGCTATAGCCCATAGGAAACCCCACCCAGTTCACTACTTTTCAGTCATTTTTTACATTTAGCTCGACATTAAAATTACTTCACCAATCAGTGAGGATAGAACAGCTTGCTATAGAGCGGGTAAGCTATTTTATTTGTGTAGTAAAGTCATTAAAAGCTAATTGTATTTTGCCATAACAGTATGGTTTAATCATAATGAAAGACAAATGCACTGTGCTGCCAGTCACTATGGCCAGATCAGTGTAGGGCGAGAGATGAGACTGACATTTTGCAGGTGGGGAGAGAGCGAGAGGGTGGAGGAAGCTTGGCTTGAAGAGCTGGGCGTCTTGTTATGAGATGCACTATCTGAATTAGGCCCACAGTATTATACCTACGGAGGAGTGGCTTCTATGTAGGAACTTTGAATGTCTGATGGCTTAACGTTGGACCAGAGCAAACGTTAGCTAGCTAACAAACCTGTGTGTGAAGAGCAACACAAGTTAAAAACACATCATACCTTTTTGTAGTTAATAAATCCAATGTGAAAAGTGATATAGTATCCTTAACTAGCATTGAAAATGTTAATGCATTCTCTAATTAAACATCTGTCCTTAATTTCTGAATCACGCTTGTAATGTCGTCAGTAGGGCAAGTAGGCTACACACACACACAGAGATTTCAAGCTGGCAGGCAGACGCTGGAATAAGTTTGAGTGACGGAGTGAGGGCTTTGAATAGGTGCTTTGTTGTGATTTTTGTGGGACTGGGAGAAGAAAATGCCCTAAACCGTAAAATAACGTTATTAACCGGTTGTAATGCTTTAAAAAAATAAAATAACAGTTCTGTTCCGGAACAGTATAGATCACACTATTGTTTGATTCTGTCCCTCAAATGATGTTATTTTCCATAGAGCCCCACAGTGGAGGTGTCATAATACCCATAAAACCTAGTGGTCAAAAAGGGAAATAGTTCCAATCATTTTTCCACCACTCATTTTTCCCCATAGAGGATTTGAGAAACACTTAAAATAAGTGCTGTGTTTCGTGTAGGCTTACCCTGGCGTGACGTTTTGATAACCGTGTAAATCTCTCGGACAAGGTGACTTATCAATATATTTTGGCTCTATTTACGCTGATTCGAAAATGCTAATTAGCATCAAAGTAGACATCATGCAAGACTACAAATCCCAGCAAGCTCCTGCACGTCATCTCTAGCTGGCACCTTTGCTAACAGGTACATTTAAAGAAATGTAGCAAGTGTATTAATTACTACATTTCAAATCAAACGTTGTCACATGCGCCAAATACAACAGGTGTAGACCTTACAGTGAAATGCTTACTTACAAGCCCTTAACCAACAATGTAGTTAAGAAAAATAAGTGTTAAGTAAAAAATGTATAAGTAAAACAAATTTACAAATAATTAAAGAGCAGCAGTAACATAACAGTAGCGAGGCTATATACAGGGGGTACCAGTACAGAGTCAATGTGCGGGGGTACAGGTTAGTTGAGGTAATATGTACATGTAAAGTGACTATGCATAGATAATAACATCAGACAGTTAGTAGAGATTCTTACCTTTGCCTCGATTCGGAAGTCTCGTCCATATCATCATGGCATTTATAGTTCTTTATGATAGCCACATTAGCAGCTAATTAGCCTTTCATTTGTTGGAGGTAAATACAGGTGACTATATTGATAAAAGTCACCTTGTCCAAGAAAGATTTACACAGTTATCAAATCATCACGCCATGGTAAGCCTGAACAAAACACAGCTCTTCTTTTAAGTTTTTCTAAAATTCCCAATGGGAAAAATTAATTTCCCTGTTTGACTGCTAGGTTTTATGGGTATTATGACTCATACTGTGGTACTCTATGGCGCTGTCCATGCTAAAACAGCCTTTTGGCCAAGAGGCCTCTATCATTCTCTATGCACACAGCAGAGAACCTAAAAACAGCATAAAACTTTTAACGCGCGAGTTCCAAATATCTCTAACGGTCCCCCCAGCTTGAGTTTTTTTATGCACGTGATGTCAGAATGCACTCTGTTCCAAAATGTGATTGTTACGCAACAGGACAGTTAACCCACGCTGCCCTCAAACCAAGACACTCTGCCTGCTAATTATCTATAGGCTGTTTCAACTTGTCAATTTCTAATTATTTAGTTTTATTTAACAACCGTTTGAATTGAGGTGTGTTCCACCTCAACAATTCACATAGAAGTAGCCCATTTCACTGTGGTGGACAATTTACGTTGGAGGCATTACGATTAGCAGGACAAACTTCTCTCTTCGATGTGAGCCCAAGCACTTCCCCTGGTCAAGTATGCAGACATTTGCGCATCTTCAGTCAGAACAGAACCTGCACAACCCCCCCCGGCGCATTTTCCGGTTGGTGCCCACATTGCCTTCATTGTCGTTTTCCTTACTAATAACACGAGGGAGGAGGATGTCTTCCCTGTAACGCACAGCGTTGAGATTGCCTGCAATTACAACAAGCTCAGTCTGATGATGCTGTGATACACCATCCCAGACCATAACAGACCCTCCACCTCGGTCCTGCTCCAGAGTACAGGCCTCTGTGTAACGCTCATTCCTTCGATGATAAACGCGAAACCGACCATCACCCCTGGAGAGACAAAACCGCGACTCGTCAGTGAAGAGCACTTTTTGCCAGTCCTGTCTGGTCCAGCGACAGTGGTTTGTGGCCATAGGCGATGTTGTTGCCGGTGATGTCTGGTGAGGACCTGCCTTACAACAGGCCTACAAGCCCTCAGTCCAGCCTCTCTCAGCCTATTGCGGACAGTCTGAGCACTGATGGAGGGATTGTGCTTTCCTGGTGTAACTCGGGCAGTTCTTGCCATCCTGTACCTGTCCCTCAGGTGTGATGTTCGGATGTACCGATCCTGTGCAGGTGTTGTTACACGTGGTCTGCCACTGCGAGGACGATCAGCTCTCCATCCTGTCTCCCTGTAGCACCATCTTAGGCGTCTCACAGTACGGACATTGCAATTTATTGCCCTGGCCACATCTGCAGTCCTCATGCCTCCTTGCACCATGCCTAAGGCACGTTCACGCAGATGAGCAGGGACCCTGAGCATCTTTCTTTTGGTGTTTTTCAGAGTCAGTAGAAAGGCCTCTTTAGTTTCCATAACTGTGACCTTAATTGCCTAACGTCTGTAAGCTGTTAGTGTCTTAACGACCGTTCAACAGGTGCATGTTCGTTAATTGTTTATGGTTCATTGAACAAGCATGGGAAACAGTGTTTAAACCCTTCACAATGAAGATCTGTGAAGTTATTTGGATTTGTACAAATTATCTTTGAAAGACAGGGTCCTGAAAAAGGGACGTTTCTTTTTTTGCTGAGTTTATGTGCGTTCCTATGAAAGTAAGTGCCTAACTATGCTATCATAATATTTTATGTATATTGTGTTGTCGTTTCTACTGTAGCAAACCATATGTATGGAGCATAACGTATTCTGTGTGTATTCCTTTATAACCGCGTACACACAAGGTACTAATTTCATAACCTTTATGGTGTTATACTCAATTGTGCTCATGTAGCTAGCGACATTCTTCTTTAAGCTCTGTAAAACAATGCTAATTGCATCAGAGAAGTATTAGTTTGTGTTGTATCCTTTGAAGCTGCCCTGGCCTTATGACCATGGCCTGGGTTGTCATTTGGCCTGTTCAGCATAGCTCTGTTCTGCCCTGCCCCCTTGTGGAGCTTTTCAGTTAGTTTTACGGTTATATCATTCATAATTGTGATTGTCAATGCAACTTATTTTTATCGCAGTGTTATGCTACTTACTTGTAATATTGTTTTATTGCTATATCCTGATATTGTATTCTAATTGCTAATAACTCCTCTTTATTCTGTACTTTTAGAAACCACACACACAGTATTGAACATAACTTGCAAACATAACTGGAAATCTGTCTTGCCGAAGATTGAGGACATATTTTGTATGCTAGCAACATACTGTTTGGAGAGTGAGTAGGGAGGATGAGGGAGTAGAGGATGAGGAGGGAGTGGGGGGAGGTGGGCGGGATATTTTCAATATAATTGCATAATGGAACTGTATTTGATTTATATGTGAACTGTATGTCTAATTACAAAAAACCTTGTTCAGTAATCATCTCACTTGTTAGCTGGTGGTGAACTATGTGGCCATTGAGGATAGCAGTGTCAATCAGACTGAAAATATATTTTACCACTTGGTGGTTTTCAAAGCACATGCCACAAAGCTGTTTATCATGTCCGCCTTATTCACTGCCCCCATTTTGCGATTATAGTCAAGCACACCGTCTGGTTTGATCTTTCTCTCTCCCGTCAGGTGGTCCACCTTCCCTGTGGCTCCCTAATCTCCTATAGCTCCAAGGCATAGCGATTGGTGTCCTCCACTATGTCCCTGTCAGAAACAGCTTGAAACACTTTGCCTCAGAGGGAGATGGCAAGGGGCATTGCACTCCAGACTGGGACTTAATGCCAACAGCAGGGCCAGGAGGGGTGAAATGGCTGGCGGCCTTCCAGCTACCGCAGACCTCCTGTACTTCACCACTACCAGTATCTTCAGAGGGACCTGGGCCTTTGTTGGTGGTCAGGGTTCTCATTGGCCACAAGGTTGAGGGACAGCTCCTCACTGTCACAATCTGATTCTTCAGAAAAAAAAATCAGAATTTACAAAAATATCCTGAATTTCCACATTTGTGAGTTGTCTCCTTTTGAAAAGCATTGATAATGCTACAGCTTACTGGGTACATACATAAACAATAATACTGAATGGCTCCACGTGAGTGTCGTGAGTGACATGATTGGCTGCCAGTGGGGTGAAACTGATGATTTGTCTCCACAGATTGTTTGTTTACATAACAGGGTTAGGATGATTAACGTGGCAGGTTAGGAGAACTAACACAGCAGGTTAGGTGAATTAACGTAGAAAGTTAAGAGAATTAGGTTAAGGTTAGGGAAAGGGTTAGTTACAGTTGTCAACAACTGCTGCCCCCGACGTGACCACTAGATAGCGCTGTTGTAGGCCTAGGTACTCAATCTAGCCACAATGGCAGAAACGTAAACAAATCATCTGTGGCAACAAATCACCACTATCATAATACTGGCACAGGCCATTTGTATTAATTTATTTTTCTGTTTTATTTCACGTTTTCAAGTACTGGTGACAAATCATGCATTCCAATCCTGCATAATGGACATACACTCACATACAGTTTATTAGGTACACCCATTAGTACCGGTCAGACCCCCCTTTGTCTCCAGAACAGCCTGAAATCTTCGGCATATTCTACAATGTGTCGTAAATGTTCCACAGGGATGTTGGTCCATGCTGAAGCGATAGCATCACGCAGTTGCGGCAGATTGTGCGGCGGTACATTCATACTGCAAACAGCCCGTTCCGTCTCATCCCAGTCTGAGGACTGTGCAGGCCCCTCAAGTAAACTGAACTTGCTGTCATGTTCCAAGCAATGTATTTTCGCTCCTCAATTGTCCAGTGTTTGTGATCGCGTGTCTGGAGCTGCTGCTTCTTGTTTTTAGCTGATAGGAGTGTAACCCGTTGTGGTCGTCTGCTGCAATAGCCCATCAGTGACAAGGATTGACGAGTTGTGCATTCCAAGATGCTTTTCTGCACTGTTATTTGTCTGTTTGTGGCCCACCTGTTAGCTCGCACGATTCTTGCCATTCTCCAGCGACCTCATCAACAAGTTGTTTTCGCCCACAGGACTGCCGCTGACAATGTTTTTTATTTGTCACACCATTCTCAGTAAACCATAGACACTGTCGTGCGTGAAAAGCCTAGGAGGGCGTCAGTTTCTGAGATACTGGATCCGCCTGGCCCCCCTAGCGGTCATGTGGTATAGGACGCAATCGGACCATATTTTGCATTGTTAATTCACATGAAATTATGCATTTTTCTTACAGTTTGAACAGAAAAACAAATTGTTTAAAAAAAATGCAGTTTAAAATGTTAAGAAAACATTTACATGTCACATCCCTAATATCAAAATCATACAAATCTCAATCTCAAACTTGGGTCCAGGACCCAGGGATACTCACATCAACAATCATTTTACAGCTCTTGCAGGGGCCGATCTGTGTGAAAACCTGTAGGATGAGGGGCTCAGTGACATCCCTGGACAGGTTCCCTACATACCTGGAGTAGAAGGGAAAAGACAAGTACTTGTGACCAGGAAGTTACAACTTCCAGCAAGCTTACTTCACCCTGGTAGAAAAGGCATGCATTTTATTTATTTTTACAGTAGCGGCCACGATTTAGCAACGGCGGTGCACCACTGCTAAATGCATATAGGGGAAACATTTCACTAGTTAGGCCACCTAGCTATCATTTTAAACTAATAACCAGTCCATAACATACGGATAAAATGTAATACTGGGAAAATTGACCAACATCAGGGCACAAGTTAGAGGATGACACCTATGTCTCTGCATACTTGTAATTTGCCACTCCGTTAGCCAACAATGGTGCCTGCTTCTCTGCCAAACCGGTACATTTAGCTAAACAGTACAGTAGTAGCTAGCTAGAATTTCTGAAATGGACAAGTGAACCACGGCTACATTTAAATCACTACCAAGTAGATTTTTATGATCAAGTAATTAACTAGCTAGTTAAAACGATATCTAGCTAACTAATGTATTTGGTGAGACAACGTAACGTTAGCTAGCTCGTTAGTTAAGTTAGCTAAAGAGCTAGCTAGTAGCTAACGTTTCCTAGCTAGTTAGCCTAGTTGTGTGTTCTGAGAAGGCTCGAGCCATGGACTGGCCTGATTGATTTGCACCATCAACTTTCTGTCTTAGCTAATGGCTACACGGTGACAGTCTACAAGACATGAGTACATGGGCGTTTATAAATGCTGGAGCATACTTTTTTGTAGCCCAATTTGAAGTAGCTAGCTAACGTTACCGAATTGATATCTGGCTAGCTAGCCCGCGTTAGCTACTTACAGGGTTTTGGGCTGTTCGTCGTCCATCATCATCATGTTTTCGTAGGTACTGCCCCGAATGAGTAATCCGTGTAGCTGTGGTATTTTGAGGAATACACACTTTCTAAATATGTGACTTTTGGATAATGTTCATGTAGACTTCAAGAAGTTGTTATAAAAAGGCGCACAACGTAACCCAGTCGCTGACCGCAAACCAGCTGTGATTAGCCTGTATGAACAATGGTTGCACAACCGAAGAGGAAGATGGCGGAAAATCAAGGGGATATCCACCACCGTCGCATGCGCAATGAATGGACCATAATTAAATCATTTGTTTCGCGCTTCAGCAGCAGCAGGCGTCAGTAAACCACTAATAATAATACTATTTCAAAACCTTTAGTTTTAGAATAATGACGACATTTTCAGATACATAAGCATCAATAAACTTGTGATTAACAAAGAAGAACACACGTCTGGGAAACCCACGTGACTGATCACAACTGGCAACACTGTAGCTTGGACCTTTGGAAATATTTGCTTTGCTTTCGTGCAGGATAAAGGCAAACACATAGGTGACGGTTGACAAATTACTCAATCCATACCTTTTTCACAATGATTTTGATAAGGAATTTGGCGAAAACAAGGAGAGAAAAAAATATGCGCCGCCCGGGAATCGAACCCGGGTCGAAAGAATGGGAATCTTCCATGATACCATTACACCAGCGGCGCCTACAATACGAGGAGGAAATCCAAGTGATATAATGATGAGATATATTATTTCATAATTCGAATTATTACACATGCGTTTTGTTGAATTTGAGCTTTTATTCATTGTAAAACATTGTAGAAAAAACTAATAGGAAGGCATAAGCCTATGCATCAGAATAAATATGCCTAACCCATATAAAATAAGGATAGAGACAGACCAGCACAACTCTAAAGTTACAGTATTATGGATCGAAATTTACAGAATGGTTACCTGGAGGGTCATGCTTTTTAAATTTCAGTCAATCAAGTCATGTAATTTATAATTGATGACATTTCAATTTTTCTCAGTGTTAGAATGAGTTGCTTATTAGCAGTGGTGGAAAAAGTACGCAATTGTCATACTTGAGTAAAAGTAAAGATACCTTAATAGAAAATGACTCAAGTAAAAATGTAAGTCACCCAGTAAAATACTACTTTAGTAAAAGTCTAATAGTATTTGGTTTTAAATATACTTAAGTATCAAAAGTAAATGTAATTGCTAAAATATACTTAAGTATAAATTATTTCAAATTCCTTATATTAAGCAAACCAGATGGCACCATTTTATTGTTTTTTATTTACAGATCGCCAGGGGCACACTCCAACACTCCGACATAATTTACAAACGAAACATTTGTGTTTAGTGAGTCCGCCATATCAGAGGCAGCTGGGCACTCAATAGGCTATTTAGGATGGTCTCAATCAAATTGTCCATAGCCTATAGGCTACGAAGTGCATGCTCGGAGAAGCACAGAGCAAAGTTATTTATATATTTTTTTGTAGTTGTACCCCTTTTTCTCCCCAATTTCGTGATTTCCAGTTGGTAGTTACAGTTTTGTCCCATCCCTGCAACTCCCCTACTGACTAGGGAGAGGCGAAGGTCGAGAGCCATGCGTCCTCTGAAACACGACCCTGCCAAGCCACACTGCTTCTTGACACACTGCTCGCGATGGGACAAGGAAATCCCGGCCGGCCAAACCCTCCCCTAACCCGGACGACGCTGGGCCAATTGTGCGCCGCCTCATGGGTCTCCCAGTCATGGCCGGCTGTGACACAGCCTGGGATCGAACCCGGGTCTGTAGTGACGTCTCAAGCACTGCGATGCAGTGCCTTTGACCTCTAAAGTTATATTTCTAAGATAGCTGCTGGGATGGTGTAAATAAAACTAGGCTGCATTACACACTGCAATGGATATTCCAACCCCGGTCTGCTCTGCTCTTGCTGATCCAAAACTTTTTTTGTGTACTGCCTATCCAATGGCTGTGCTGTGTAGGCCTACGGTGGCGGTTCAAGAAGAGAGTCAAGGGCTTCTTACGAAAATAATTTTGAATTAGGCCTAGTCCAAAAAATCTTGCGCACGGACTAGCCTATAGCCTATGTTCTGTTCTGTTCAGTTTGAGAAGGAAAGTGTGAAGATGAGAAGGAGGACCTGAGGTCAACATTGATAACTTGCTACTAAGATATATATATATATATATATATATATATATATATATATATATTTAAACAATATGTTTCTTGCCCAATATGTATTTATCAGAGTTATTGACCTCACAACAAGCCAGGTTCAAGTAATTTACATTGTGGTGCTGAAAAGCAGCAGCCTCGGCACAATCAATCGGAAATGGACAGCTCATGGAGCTGAAAGTAGGCAAATTCGAGTAGGCATAATTCATTTCAACATCTTCATTTTAATTAGACGTTACTAACAACAAGAGGGCTTTGTTTCGGAGCCTATTTCTTCCTATTTAAGAAATAAGAGGTAGGCCTACCTGTTTGACAGAAGAAATTAGGCTATAGGCTGATACTGTATATCTATAAATTTGTCTATCAATTCCTCCACACACCATGCACTCTTTAAATAGCCTACCTCTTAAGTTAAAACCAAGACTCAAATTGAGGGGGTATGAGAGGGTATGCCATAGGCCTAACTTTTATTAAAGAAAATGGCAAAAAGCACAGGCCTGCCTACCTCTTGTTAGCTTAAGATGTTGAAGAAAATAAAACTGATCTGATTATATAAAGTGATCTATAACAGCGCTTTTGGTCCCCCTTCAATGCTAGAAACAATCTGTAAAATACCCGAGAATGACGTGACTATGATGCATATGGGGATATCATTGTGTCATTTCTTTGACATTCAGAGGCTGAGCTACTACCTTCTATAACGAGAAAGAAGAAGAAAAAAAAAGGACTTTACTTGAGAAGTAATCTAATTCTGTCATTATCAATTGATTAAGCTATTCACTTTATGTACAATATATGTTTAAACCCAGACAGCCTTTGGGGAAACACTTGTAACCTTCTCTGGTTGGGGTAGCCCTTTCCTGCAGTCATAGCGCTTGATGGTTTTTGCAACTGCACTTGAAGAAACTCCCGTCAATGTCCAGGGGCGGAGGAGGCGTACCCCGGGGGACGACCAGGAACCACTGGCCTGAGGAGAGACACATGAAACGTGGGTGAGACCCGGTAGTGTGGGGGAAGGAGCAGCCAGTACGATACCTCATTTATCTGCCGGAGGACCTTAAACGGCCCCACGAACCGGGGGCTCAGTTTCTGGCAGGGCAGGCGGAGAGGGAGGTTTTTTGTGGACAGCCAAACACGAACCCCAGGCTGGAATACAGGGGCCTCACTGCGGTGGCGGTCGGCTTGGTCCTTCTGCCGACGAATGGCCCTCTGGAGATGGACATGGGCAGCGTCCCAGACCTGTCCGGCCCTGTGCAACCACTCGTCGACAGCGGGCACATCGTTCTGGCTGGGTGTCCAAGGGGCCAGAGCCGGCTGATACCCCAGGACACACTGGAAGGGAGTGAGCCCCGTGGCGAAGTGAACAAGGGAGTTCTGGGCATATTCTGCCCAGGGAAGAAACCTCGCCCACTCACCCTGCCTGTCCTGACAGTGGCAACGAAGAAACCTCCCCAGCTCCTGGTTCATGCGCTCCACCTGCCCATTCGACTGAGGCCTATACCCGGAAGTGAGGCTGGCCGTGGCCCGATCTTCTCCAGGAAAGCCTTCCACACTCGGGAGGTGAATTGGGGGCCACTTTCCGAGATGATGTCCTCCGGAAGTCCATAATGCCGGAAGACCTGTTGGAACAGGACCTCAGTGACCTGGAGAGCAGAAGGAAGACCAGTTAGTGGCAAAAAACGGCATGATTTGGAGAACCGATCTACGACCACCATAACTGTGGTGAAGCCATCAGAACGTGGAAGGTCGGTGACAAAGTCTATGGACAGGTGTGACCAAGGTCGCTGAGGCACTGGGAGAGGAACTAGTTTGCTTGCCGAGGCGTTCCGAGGTGTCTTCGTTTGGGCACATACGGAACAGGAGTTGACATAGCGGGAGACATCAGAAGCCAAGGTGGGCCACCAGTATTTTGGGGCTAGAGAATGCAGGGTGCGCGTAATACCAGAGTGCCCTGCCGTAAGGGTGGTGTGCGTCCAGATCAGCAGGCGGTCACGGACACTGGTGGGTACATACACGCGCCCCGGAGGGGCGTTGGCAGGCGCTGGGTCCTCCTGAGCCGCCAGGCGGATGTCTTCGTCCACATCCCAAACGACAGGTGCAACGATGAGAGACGAGGGCAGGATAGGACCCCCCCAGATCCTTCCTTTCTCCGGTATGGTGCATCCTGGAGAGTGCGCCAGCTTTCACATTCTGGGATCCTGGGCGGTAGGACAGAATTAATTGAAATCGAGTAAGAAATTGGGCCCACCTGGCTTGACGAGAGTTCATCCGTTTCGCTGCCCGTATGTGCTCCAAATTCCGGTGGTCAGTAAGAATCCGGAATGGATGGACTGCGCCCTCCAGCCAGTGTCTCCATTCCTCCTGTAGCTCAGTTGGTAGAGCATGGCGCTTGCAACGAAAGTGTTGTGGGTTCGATTCCCACGGGGGCCAGTATGAAAAATCTATGCACTCACTAATTGGAAGTCACGCTGGATAAGAGTGTCTGCTAAATGACTAAAATGTTTTTAAAAATCCTCCAGAGTGAGGTCCACCGCCAACAGCTCCCTGTCTCCAACTCCATAGTTCCTCTCTGTGGGGGTAAGCTTTTTTGAGAAAAAGGCACAGGGATACATTTTCTCTGGCTTACCGTGCCGCTGGGAGAGGACCGCACCCACGCCCTCCTCCGATGCGTCCACCTCCAGGATGAAAGGGCGAGAGGGATCTGGGTGTTTTAGGATGGGCGCTGTGGTGAACCTCTCCTTCAGCCTCTTGAAGGCATCGTCAGCCTCAGGGTTCCAGGTCAGCTTCTGAGGCCCACCCTTAAGGAGAGAGGTGAGCGGGACGGCTATGGAGCTGAAGGACTTGATGAAATGCCGGTAGAAATTGGCGAAGCCCAGGAAGCTCTATAGGCCCTTGATGGTGGTGGGAACTGGCTATGACCTGACGGCGTCCGTCTTCACTCCTTCCATGAACACCCCCTGAGGACTGATCCTGTATCCTAGGAAGGAGATGGCCTGTTGGTGGAATTCACATTTCTCCCCTTTCACCAACAGGCTGTGTTCCCGGAGGCGGAGTAGGACAGCTCGGACATCCCTGACGTGCTCCTCGGACGTATCCGAGTAGATTAGGATATCGTGGATGTACACCACCACCTGTCTACTCAGCATGTCCCGGAACACGTCATTGACGAAGGACTGGAACACAAATGGTGCGTTGGCGAGGCCATAGGGCATGACACAGTATTCATAGTGGCCTGAGGTAGTACTGAATGGGGGGTGTTGTCCCTCCAGCAGGTCAATGGCGCTGTCCCAGGGCCTGTGAGGAGGGAGACACGTAGCCTTTGATGAAGAGAAGACATCGGAGAGATCTGCGTACTCACGTGGAATGTTGGGCTGGAGGGCGGACTCTCCACTGACGTGGAACAACAAACCACCGGCAGGCAGGTCTTCCGGCATGAGGTGGACCAGGCTGTGATCCTCTTGGTGATCCAATTGATGGTGGGGTTGTGTAGTCTGAGCCAGGGCAATCCCAAGACGATCCGGTGAAGGGGTGACGTGAAGATGTGGAATGACAGCTCCTCGTGGTGCTCCGGTAGTGTGGGAATGGTGATGATGATGGGGAGAGTGACTTGCGTAATGGTGCCTGACCCAAGGGGTTTATTGTCCAATGAGGTGACGTGTAGCGGAGATGGCAGTGGCACGGTGGGCAACCCCCATTCAGAAACCAGCTCCCTATCTATAAGGTTCCCCGCTGATCCGGAATCTATCATTGCAGTAGAAATGGAAGATAAGGAATAACCAGTCACCGTTATGGGAACTACTGTATAAACAATGGTTTTGTGATAGGAGATGACGTCACACTCACGGAGCGGCGACGGGAGTCATACCGCCTAGATAGGGAGCCGCCAGGAGATCTGTGGGCCGTGGGGGTGTAGGGGGTGCTGCCCACCTCCATGGGTGAGGACTCGGAATCAGGGCGGCTTCCATAGCTTAGATGGGGTGATCAAACACCGAGCGAGGAAGGTGGGGTCGGTAGTGCCACTGCCTCCTCTCCTTCCCAGACTGCAGTGACCCAATCCAGCGCCTTCCCCTTAAGTAGCGAAATCCTGGCTTGGTCAGATGGATATGCCCCAGGCTGACGCGCCAGATAAAGTGAAACGTGTAGCAGGAAGCCTCTACATTTAGTAGTTTTACCGTCAAAGCGCTCCGGTAGGGCGAGGGTTCCCGCAGAAGTGGGTGATAGCCCGGGGACAGGTGGATTGGAGGCACTCGCCGCTCCCTGAGGTAGAACCGGAGCGCTGGGCAGATTATGCAGAGTTTGGAGCACTTCCTGCAATGCAACGTTCAACTGGGCTAGCTGCTGCTGCATCCATTTTCGTTTGGTGTGTGATTCTGTGATGAGTATACGAAGAGGCAGGACGCGGGAATTAACAAGGTCAAAGTTTACTTAAACAATGACAAAGAGAATCACAAAGATTGAGTACATGACACGAAGCTAAACAATCACACACAACATCCTACAGAACAGTCCAGGGCTAAATAGGGGTAGTGATGAGATGATGAAGTGCAGGTGCGCTGGAGTTGATTAGGGTGCGCTTAGACCGGCGAATCAGAGCGCCGGAGGGGAGCAACGGGAGGAGACGTGACAGCCACCTTTCTAACAAGTCAGTTCGTCAAATTTCTGCCTTGCTAGAGCTGCCCCGGTCAACTGTAAGTGCTGTTATTGTGAAGTGGAAACGTCTAGGAGCAACAATGGCATAGCCGCAAAGTGGTGCACCAAGGTACACTGAGACACTTGCCAGAGAAAACCCCCCACCTCAGTCTAAAACCATTATAACTATGACCCCCCAAAAGGTATTGGCAGTGTCATTCATCAGAACTAGTAGAGTAGACCTACGTTCAACTCCTCTATACAATTAAGCCTCCATCCCAAACGCACCCTATTCCCTATATTGTGCACTACTTTTGACCAAAGCCCTATCAACATTTGTGACTATAAAGGAAATAGGGTGCCATTTGGGATGCATCCTAATTGTAAGGTAGTCCCTGACCAAGTACATAGTAGAGAACAGTGAGAGTACAAAGGAAAATAATGTAAATTGGTTAGTTATTAGGCTTGGTGGGGGACTCAGGTGCAGAGACGGACACACGGACAACAGAGGGTGAATTAGGATGTCGTTTATTCAGCGTGAATTGGCAGAGAGAAACAGTTCAGGGTGGAATAGCTTCAGACCGGGGTAGGAGCTGAGTGGGGGGGAGAGCCAGTAGTCCGGAGAGCTGGATGACGAGGATATCAGACAACAGATGAGCAGGTTGCGGCGTGGGAATGGCAGGTAGGCAGGCAGCAGGAACAGACGGGATCACAGGTAGTGTAGGAACGAACTGGCGCTGGAGAGGTGTCCAGCCCGGGTAGATAACTGCTGGTTGATTGATGACAATGAGCCGCAGCTGGAAGTAACGGAGCATGAGAGAGAGAATGGCCACGCCCCCTGACCTAGATCCTCTGACTGGGCTGCACAGCAGGGGGAGACAGACACAGACAACACACACACACAGGGGAAAAAGGAAAAGGGAAACAAGCGGGAACCGGACCAACAGTGCCGAACCGTAACATTAGTCTTACGTTTCCCACAATGTAAGGGATTTGGTTGTGGAGTGTGACTTCAGTCTGGCTCAAACCTTTCAGGGTTTTGTCTATGAGCTGTTAAGAGATGGATCATCATACTCAAATAATCACATTTAAGTCTGCTAAAAACAGTTTTTAATGCAATTGAATAGTGGCACTCTAATACACAGACACACACACACACACACACACACACACACACACACTGGCAGTACTCAGTGGTTATCTCAAAAGGATAATCTTCAGACAGTGACAATACCCTACCTGTAGGTTTTGCTGATCCTCAAGGCATTCACATTTTGGCTCATGTTGGCCTGTGTGAAATTAAATGTAGGCTTGACCTAACAAAGGGGTTGAATATGTATTGACTAAAGACATTTCAGCTGTACATTTTTTACAAAAATGTCTACAAACAAAATTCCACTTTGACATTATGGGGCATTGTGTGTAGATCAGTGACACAAAATCTCAATTTAATTGATTTTAAATTCAGGTTGTAACACAAAGAAATGTGGAAAAAGTAAAGGGGTGTGAATACTTTCTGAAGGCACTGTACCTGACCAATATTGAAAACTCAATGCCCCCTTTGCTAAAAATATTTTCAGAATACTCAAAAATGTCAGGAAGTAAAATTAACATGAAAAAAAATAATAATAATAGCAATAGGAAAAAAACTAAAATAACTTACGATCAAGTGGACCACAAAAAATATTACAAACTTAGGATGCTTAATAAGTGACAACAAACAACAAATATATAAAGATAACTTTATTCCATGCATTGCAACTGATGGCTTCCTGATAAAATAAAGGTTAAATAAAATAATATTAAATAACGTACAGTATATGGTTCATTGTGCTATGGTTCTTCAATAGAGACTTACTGTAAGTTCTGCCTTCTTATCCAGTTAATCGTCAAATGCTCCAAAGTCCATCTTCACAACTGGTGAGCTCAGCTATAGAGACAATACATTGACAATATTAATATACAGCATATAAACAGCATATAAACATATAGTCTCCCTTTCCAGCTGCTACAATCTTTCACGGTTCCTAAGGCCAGAACTGAAATGTGAGAAATATAATTTTCCTATAATACTCCTTGGTCTTGGAACGAGCTGCAAAATACTTTAAAACTGGAGAAGAGGGTATCGCTTGTTGAGTTTAAAGCTCTGATAGAGGAAAATGTTTTTGACCATTGTGATTGTTTTTAATGTATTGTATTGTGCTCTTTGTATGTACTGTACACGCTGACTACTTCCTGCTGACCTCGGTCCCTCTCCCAAAATAGTTTTCTAACCTCAAACGGTATTTTCCTGATTAAATTAAGGTTACAAATAAATAAATATAAATACACACACACACACAGATTTGCTGCTCCTATACAGTATATACCAGCAGTAATTGCCCATCATAGTTTATTTTTTTTGATCCCACAATGTTTGAAGTTCAGCAGGCCCTGTCTGCCATTGTCAGGTTGCATTTCAAGCTACCTGACAATGACAGATTCCAGAGGTGGGACAAAGTCATTGTTATGCAAGTCACAAGTAAGTCTCAAGTCTTTGCCCTCGAGTCCCGAGTCAAGTCGAGTCAAAGATGAGGCAAGTCCCAAGTCGAGTCAAAAGTCAAAGCCATCAAGTCTCAAGTCGAGTCCAAAGTCCTACATTTTAGTTTCGAGTCATTTCAAGTCCTCTTAGCAAGCCTTTGCAAGTCATTACAAGTCCTCATAGCAAGTCTTCTCGAGTCATAAGGCGCAAGTCCAAGTCAAGTCACGAGTCATTGATGTTAAAGTCCAAGTCGAGTTGCAAGTCTTTGTACATTTTGTCGAGTCGAGTCTGAAGTCATCAAATTCATGACTCGAGTCTGACTCGAGTCCAAGTCACATGACTCGAGTCCACACCTCTGACAGATTCTGAGCAGTCTGATTGAATCCATCCAAGTACTACAACAAATGAGAGGAGAAGCACATAGGCACATAAATAACTGTCACATACAGTATATGGAGCAATGGAGAGCTCACTGGTATATTGCTGAGGTGCTAGGCTGAATTTGGTGGGTATTAGAGTTGGTCTCTTGACTGCTGTTGAAGCTTTGACTGGTGTTGAAGCTTTGACTGCTATTGTTGAGGCTGCTGAAAATATCCTTCTGCTGGTCTAAGAACTATGATAGAAAAAACGGCGTGGGACAGAATAATTTGAAATAGTTGGGTTGTGTATTTATTAATTTACCTATTGTTAAATAGGTATTTATTCCCTATGCACAGATATTTCCCATTCGCCCTCACTCACCTCAAAGATCTGTCCATGGGTCCAGCTCCGGCAGCCCAGGGTTGGGCATTCCCCCCATAAAACAAGTTAACAAAAACCAGGATGATGAAGGGCCAGCAGAACACGAAGCTCACCACGACAGCACTGTGAAAAGTAACATCATTAAAGAAAAACACAGTCAATACTGTCAGGAGATGTAATGAAAACAGGTCCATGTCAGAAGAGGACAAGACTGGATCTGTTACCTGTGAGAAGATGCAGAACAGGGCCCGTATTCATAAAGCATCTCATATTAGGAAGGCTGATCTTGTATTAGTTTTTCATTTTACATCACAATGAATATGATTATATGGACAGGGGGGACTTGATCCTAGATCAGCACTCCTGCTCTTTAGCGCTTTATGAATACGTGCCCTGATTTTCTAAATCATGTATACTTCACTTATGCTTTGAACAAGCCAATTGCTGTGTGTTCCAGTTGAGCATGGAAACCATGTGTTTAATGTATTTGATACCATTCCACTGATTCCGCTCCAGCCATTACCACGAGCCCGTCCTCCCCAATTAAGGTGCCACCAACCTCCTGTGGGGGAGTAAATGGTAGGGTAGAAGAGGCAGTCCCAGAGAGAGCAGCCACCATCAGAAGCACTATGACCAGCATCACCATGCAGTGTCACCACCACTGCTCACCTGCAGAGGTCGCCGGAGAGCACATAGACATCAATCCACATCGTGTAGATCTTGTTTTAAGGTGTCTGTGACCAACAGTTGCATATCTGTATTCCCAGTCATGTGAAATCCATAGATTAGGGCCTAATTTATTTATTTAAATTGACTGATTTCCTTATATGAACTGTAACTCCGTCAAATCTTTGAAATTGTTGCATGCTGCATTTATATTTTTGTTCAGTATACATTTCAATGGGACTAGCAAACAGCTAGGCTTAACACAAAACTTTCATAAGGGTAATCAGAATAACTTATTAGTCACATGCGAAGGTGTGTATGCACAATGTACAGGACACTGATATATGCCTGAGCACCTGACTGCTAAGGGAGCCATGCATGTAATCATGCTAGACAGGTATCTGTATGGCATGACATCTTAACATTAACAACTGACAGCAGTCATAAACTATGGCCTCCGGTGCTACTGCATTGATTTGATTTTATGATAAACATTCACACATAATCCTAGGTTGCATCCCAAATGACACCCTATTCTCTATAGGCCCTGGTCAAAAGTAATTAATTATATAGCGAATAGGGTGCCATTTGGGACGGAGAATTAATGTTACCTGACATAGTCATAGTACTCTATATGCTCTGCAAAGTGTCTTACAGTGGTTCTACAGTCAGACAAAGCCTCAGTGAGACTCCAAATCAAATCAAATCCAATTATATTTGTCACATGCGCTGAATACAACAGATGTTTCACCTTACAGTGAAATGCTTACTTACAAGCCCTTAACCAACAATGCAGTTTTAAGAAAAATAAGTGTTAAGTAAAAAAATGGATAACTAAAAAATAACAACTAATTGGCAGAAACATTATGTACAAAATAAGTTACAAATAACGCAAAAAAACCCACACACGATAGCACAATTGGTAAGGAGCCCATAAAACGACAGCCATCTCCTCCGGCGCCATTCTGCCTCCGGCTCTCGTGTTTCATTCAGCTCTGACATGAGAGCTACGTCAACCAAACACACAGGGCAGGGGGGTAATAAGTAATGACAAGAGGGAGAAAATGGCTTTACAAGAGGGAGAAAACGACTTTGGTAGATGTATTTAAAACAAGCCACATTGCTTGCACCCTCAGCGGGCTCTGTAACAACTGGATGCATCCCGTTTTCAGGGGAAATGGAAAGAGAGCCTGTGACGCGTCTTCCGATTAAGAACGTTAACAAGGCGACACTCCATCTTAACTCCTCCTCCACATTTACTTTATTGGTTGAAGAGTGCAGAAGAGAACCTCCCCCAACAGTTTTTTCCTCTTGTCAGGAACAGAAAGAAAGAAAGGCAGCTCAGGCGTTTCTTTTACACTTGCTACATTAGGTTACATTGCTTGTATCTCATACTTGCTGAAAATGTGAAAGTCAATGGAATCATCATCCTTAATTTTCATCCCTGTTCCGGCCTCTATTTTAGAGAGAGAGGTCATTGTTAATCTGTATTAATAATTGCACAGTCATGCCTTGCAACCATTTACTTGGTTATTGGTTTGAAGACATCATTAATTAAATATAGCAAATAATGATGAAGAAGAGGAGGCCACTTGCTCTGAGCACTTTTGTGGAACGGTACGGAAGGTTAGGTTCCCCTAGATTAGAAGACACCCACTGGGCAAAGACGTCAATTCAATGTCTATTCCACATTGGTTCAACGTAATTTAATTGAAATGACGCGGAAACAACGTTGATTCAACCAGTGTGTGCCCAGTGGGCAGCCGATAAACATGATTTCAGTTTGATTTCATCCAGTCCAATGTCACAACCTATCAAGAAGAGTTTTGCAAACATTTCAATTCTGGTATGGTTAAAACTAATCCTGTCTGTGTGCTCACCTGTTCAACAAGGCCTGCAAGGCTGGATACAGGTGGCATATCATTCACCTTGTCATCCACACTGGGGATCTACAATATAAAACACAAATGGATACCAGACATACAGTACCAGTCAAAAGTTTGGACACGCCTACTCACTCAAGGGTTTTTCTTTATTTTTACTATTTTCTACATTGTAGAATAATAGTGAAGACATCAAAACTATGAAATAACACATGTGGAATCATGTAACCAAAAAAGTGTTAAACAAATAAATCAAAATATACTTTATATTTGAGATTCTTCAAATAGCCACCCTTTGCCTTGATGACAGCTTTGCACACTCTTGGCATTCTCTCAACCAGCTTCACCTGGAATGCTTTTCCAACAGTCTTGAAGGAGCTCCCACATATATTGAGCACTTGTTGGCTGCTTTTCCTTCACTCTGCGGTCCAACTCATCCCAAACCATCTCAATTTGGTTGAGGTCGGGGGATTGTGGAGGCCAGGTCATCTGATGCAGGTCATCTGATGTCTTCACTATTATTCTACAATGTAAAAAATAGTAAAAATAAAGAAAACCCCTTGAATGAGTAGGTGTGTCCAAACTTTTGACTGGTAGTGTATATATTTGCCAGAGGAATTGGAAACCCTGTCTGATTGTGATCATAGCAGCTAAAGTATTCCATAGTGCATTGTACTAAATATCTAATTATTAGAAAATATCTCACAGGTTTACTTGTGATATGAATGTTCATCAACCAATCATATTTGTCACAATAGTGGACAAGGTGTATTGTAGAGAAAGACAAAACAGACTATGGGGAAACACCTTCAATGGAGGCAGACAAGTCTGTGAGAGCTTTTGTTTTCATCAGTGCTGAAAGATGACTTGATTGTTGCACCAATGGTGTCATCAGCATCTGTAAGTACGGAGTGTACGGTAATATGTATTTCCCATTTACTAATGTTTTTCAAAAGTGAGGCAACATTTTACTGCAAAAACTAATTAAGGAAACTCCTCAAACAAACAACCAAATCACAACAACTTTACTTTACCATTTATTTCCATTGAGATTTCTGCTTAGGGAATGGAGTACTGTTCCATAATTACCTTTATTTTCTGTAAAGGAAAGAATGAAGTTCTGTATCTCATGCTCTGATGCATAAGTAGAGAGAGTGCAATAGGCATACAACTGTACATGTCACAAATTGCAATTTCCTAGAATAACATCCCAGGAAGATAGAGTGTTTTGGTGGGCTAGACCTGAGGAATTGAGGTTAGAGAGTCTTCAATGATCCTGGTGCTGAAAGCCAGGATCAACCTGTCCTTGACACACAAAAGACACAAACACGTGCTCACACATCACACACATTATATACCTATACACAGACAAACAGTGTGATAATATAATTTCAGCAATACATTTGGCATGTGAATATGCCAATGAATATGTGTCTGTATGTGTGCATGTGTGGGTGCGGGTGTGCGTGGATGCACACGTATGTGCGTGTGTATACTTTCTTACAGGAGTAAAATGGTGACAAGAACAAGGCCACACTGATGTCCTGATGGTAGAGTGATGATGATGTTGATGACTGGGCGTTGTTCACCTCTATCTTCCTTCTATATAAATGCCTCCAAGCTGGAATTGGCATCACGAGCAGGTAAAGTACAGCCAAGAGCAAACACACTATGTATCCAGCCTCATACCGAAACAGCTGTTGAGAGGAAATAAATTAGTTTTCCAGAACAAAACCAGCAAAATTACATCATAACCAATGCACATTTCAAATAGCTAATACTTCATAATGGTCAGACTGGTTTTATCAATTGATGAAAATGTGAATGAGGAAAGAATGATCCCTTAGAGTCAGGGGAGACAGGGTCACCGCTTTGAAAAGCATGCGTTGCATACTGTTACCCCCAATGTTACCAGTGTGGGACAGAGGTTATGAAATTATCTGTTGAGCTGATATCATTGTAAAAGCCGTCAATTTGTCTTCATGTATCCTTGACACTGACTGAACAGTTACCAGTTAAGAACTGTATGTCTCTAACTGTCTGCATCCAATGACTGGGGCACATCAGTCCCTACAAAAGGGATGTCATGCAATTGGACTCAATGGGTATAATGAGTATAACAGCAACATATGAATCAATATATCTGTGGGCAAGGGAACATCATGGAGACAGACTATTTTATCTCCATGAGAAACACAAGCACATTCTTGTGGAATGTCTAATTGTTCAGTCTTTAAAGCTGTAGATATGATACTGAAAATAGAAATCATATCATACTAGTGTCATTGTTTGTCCAAAGAATCTCACATTAAAGCATACTTTCTATAGGAGGGGATTGAGAACCAGTTATACAGGGTTATATCTGTTTGTTCCATGCAACATCTGAGTTGATTAATTGGGCCAATTTATTCATAGACGTTAAAATAAAGTATTGTAATAGGGAAATGTCCTATTCAGTTTAGAGTGATTAACACAATGCTTAGCATATTTATATATTTTCCCCGTCTGTAGCTAGGTTTCCATCCAAATGGCGACAGATTGTCATGATAGTATTCTAAAATCCGCATACAAACAATATGAGCATTTTCCCACCAGAGATGTGTTTCCATGACGTAGTGCATATAAAAATACCTTTCGCGTTAAAATTCCCATGTACCGAATAAAATAAAATAAAATGGGTTTCCATCCCATTTTCAACTCTTCTGATGGTTTTCTCACCCCAAAAAAATAGCGTTATATAGTGAGTCTGCCCACTCTCATATCCGTACGTGCACTCTAGGCAACAGCTCGCACATACAGTGAGGGAAAAAAGTATTTGATCCCCTGCTGATTTTGTACGTTTGCCCACTGACAAAGACATGATCAGTCTATAATTTTAATGGTAGGTTTATTTGAACAGTGAGAGACAGAATAACAACAAAAAAATCCAGAAAAACGCATGTCAAAAATGTTATAACTTGATTTGCGTTTTAATGAGGGAAATAAGTATTTGACCCCTCTGCAAAACATGGCTTAGTACTTGGTGGCAAAACCCTTGTTGGCAATCACAGAGGTCAGACGTTTCTTGTAGTTGGCCACCAGGTTTGCACACATCTCAGGAGGGATTTTGTCCCACTCCTCTTTGCAGATCTTCTCCAAGTCATTAAGGTTTCGAGGCTGACGTTTGGCAACTCGAACCTTCAGGTCCCTCCACAGATTTTCTATGGGATTAAGGTCTGGAGACTGGCTAGGCCACTCCAGGACCTTAATGTGCTTCTTCTTGAGCCACTCCTTTGTTGCCTTGGCTGTGTGTTTTGGGTCATTGTCATGCTGGAATACCCATCCATGACCCACTTTCAATGCCCTGGCTGAGGGAAGGAGGTTCTCACCCAAGATTTGACGGTACATGGCCCCGTCCATCGTCCCTTTGATGCGGTGAAGTTGTCCTGTCCCCTTAGCAGAAAAACACCCCCAAAGCATAATGTTTCCACCTCCATGTTTGACTGTGGGGATGGTGTTCTTGGGGTCATAGGCAGCATTCCTCCTCCTCCAAACACGGCGAGTTGAGTTGATGCCAAAGAGCTCGATTTTGGTCTCATCTGACCACAACACTTTCACCCAGTTCTCCTCTGAATCATTCAGATGTTCAGTGGCAAACTTCAGAAGGCCTGTATATGTGCTTTCTTGAGCAGGGGGACCTTGCGGGCGCTGCAGGATATCAGTCCTTCACGGCGTAGTGTGTTACCAATTGTTATAATTTTTACTATGGTCCCAGCTACCTTGAGATCATTGACAAGATCCTCCCGTGTAGTTCTGGGCTGATTCCTCAACGTTCTCATGATCATTGCAACTCCACGAGGTGAGATATTGTATGGAGCCCCAGGCCGAGGGAGATTGACAGTTATTTTGTGTTTCTTCCATTTGCGAATAATCGCACCAACTGTTGTCACATTTACATTTACATTTACGTCATTTAGCAGACGCTCTTATCCAGAGCGACTTACAAATTGGTGCATTCACCTTATAGCCAGTGGGATAACCACTTTACAAATTATTATTTTATTTTTAATTTTTTGGTGGGGGTGGGGTGGGGTAAGGGGGGGGGTTTAGAAGGATTACTTTATCCTATCCCAGGTGTTCCTTAAAGAGGTGGGGTTTCAAATGTCTCCGGAAGGTGGTGAGTGACTCCGCTGTCCTGGCGTCGTGAGGGAGCTTGTTCCACCATTGGGGTGCCAGAGCAGCGAACAGTTTTGACTGGGCTGAGTGGGAACTGTGCTTCAGCAGAGGTAGGGGAGCCAGCAGGCCAGAGGTGGATGAACGCAATGCCCTCGTTTGGGTGTAGGGACTGATCAGAGCCTGAAGGTACGGGGGGTGCCGTTCCCCTCACAGCTCCGTAGGCAAGCACCATGGTCTTGTAGCAGATGCGAGCTTCAACTGGAAGCCAGTGTAGTGTGCGGAGGAGCGGGGTGACGTGAGAGAACTTGGGAAGGTTGAACACCAGACGGGCTGCGGCATTCTGGATGAGTTGTAGGGGTTTAATGGCACAGGCAGGGAGCCCAGCCAACAGCGAGTTGCAGTAATCCAGACGGGAGATGACAAGTGCCTGGATTAGGACCTGTGCCACTTCCTGTGTAAGGCAGGGTCGTACTCTCCGAATGTTGTAGAGCATGAACCTACAGGATCGGGTCACCGCCTTGATGTTAGCGGAGAACGACAGGGTGTTGTCCAGGGTCACGCCAAGGCTCTTCGCACTCTGGGAGGAGGACACAACGGAGTTGTCAACCGTGATGGCGAGATCATGGAACGGGCAGTCCTTCCCCGGGAGGAAGAGCAGCTCCGTCTTGCCAAGGTTCAGCTTGAGGTGGTGATTCAACACCATAGTGCCCTCAAAGCTCATCACTAAGCTAAGGATCCTGGGACTAAACACCTCCCTCTGCAACTGGATCCTGGACTTCCTGACGGGCCGCCCCCAGGTGGTAAGGGTAGGTAACAACACATCTGCCACACTGATCCTCAACACGGGGGCCCCTCAGGGGTGCGTGCTCAGTCCCCTCCTGTACTCTCTGTTCACCCATGACTGCATGGCCAGGCACGACTCCAACACCATCATTAAGTTTGCCGACGACACAACAGTGGTAGGCCTGATCACCGACAACGATGAGACAGCCTATAGGGAGGAGGTCAGAGATCTGGCCGTGTGGTGCCAGGACAACAACCTCTCCCTCAACGTGACCAAGACAAAGGAGATGATTGTGGACTACAGGAAAAAAAAGAGGACTGAGCACGCCCCCATTCTCATCGACGGGGCTGTAGTGGAACAGGTTGAGAGCTTCAAGTTCCTTGGTGTCCACATCACCAACGAACTATCATGGTCCAAACACACCATGACAGTCGTGAAGAGGGCACGACAAAGCCTATTCCCCCTCAGGAGACTAAAAAGATTTGGCATGGGTCCTCAGATCCTCAAAAAATTCTACAGCTGCACCATCGAGAGCATCCTGACTGGTTGCATCACCGCCTGGTATGGCAACTGCTTGGCCTCTGACCGCAAGGCACTACAGAGGGTAGTGCGTACGGCCCAGTACATCACTGGGGCAAAGCTCCCTGCCATCCAGGACCTCTATACCAGGCGGTGTCAGAGGAAGGCCCTCAAAATTGTCAAAGACTCCAGCCACCCTAGTCATAGACTGTTCTCTCTGCTACCGCACGGCAAGCGGTACCGGAGTGCCAAGTCTAGGTCCAAAAGACTTCTCAACAGCTTCTACCCCCAAGCCATAAGACTCCTGAACAGCTAATCATGGCTACCCGGACTATTTGCACTGCCCCCCCCACCCCATCCTTTTTACGCTGCTGCTACTCTGTTAAGTATTTATGCATAGTCACTTTAACTCTACCCACATGTACATATTACCTCAACTACCTCAACTAGCCGGTGCCCCCGCACATTGACTATGCAACGGTACCCCCCTGTGTATATATAGCCTCCCTACTGTCACTTTATTCTATTGTATATATAGCCTCCCTACTGTCACTTTATTTTACTTCTGCTCTTTTTTTTCTCAACACTTTTTTGTTGTTGTTTTATTCTTACTTTTTTGTTTAAAATAAATGCACTGTTGGTTAAGGGCTGTAAGTAAGCATTTCACTGTAATGTCTGCACCTGTTGTATTCGGCGCATGTGACCAATAAAATTTGATTTGATTTGATTTGATTTGATTTGATCCGTCATCCATACTGATATGTCTGCCAGACATGCAGAGATGCGATTCGCCACCTGGTTATCAGAAGGGGGAAGGAGAAGATTAGTTGTGTGTCGTCTGCGTAGCAATGATAGGAGAGGCCATGTGAGGATATGACAGAGCCAAGTGACTTGGTGTATAGCGAGAATAGGAGAGGGCCTAGAACTGAGCCCTGGGGGACACCAGTGGTGAGAGCACGTGGTGCGGAGACAGCTTCTCGCCACGCCACTTGGTAGGAGCAACCGGTCAGGTAGGACGCAATCCAAGAGTGAGCCGCGCCGGAGATGCCCAGCTCGGAGAGGGTGGAGAGGAGGATCTGATGGTTCACAGTATCAAAGGCAGCAGACAGGTCTAGAAGGACAAGAGCAGAGGAGAGAGAGTTAGCTTTAGCAGTGCGGAGAGCCTCCGTGACACAGAGAAGAGCAGTCTCAGTTGAATGACCATTCTTGAAACCTGACTGGTTTGGATCAAGAAGGTCATTCTGAGAGAGATAGCAAGAGAGTTGGCTAAAGACGGCACGCTCAATAGTTTTGGAGAGAAAAGAAAGAAGGGATACTGGTCTGTAGTTGTTGACATCAGAGGGATCGAGTGTTGGTTTTTTTGAGAAGGGGTGCAACTCTCGCTCTCTTGAAGATGGAAGGGACATAGCCAGCGGTCAAGGATGAGTTGATCAGCGAGGTGAGGTAAGGGAGAAGGTCACCGGAGATGGTCTGGAGAAGAGAGGAGGGGATAGGGTCAAGCGGGCAGGTTGTTGGGCGGCCGGCCGTCACAAGTCGCAAGATTTTATCTGGAGAGAGAGGGAGAAAGAAGTCAAAGCATAGGGTAGGGCAGTGTGAGCAGGACCAGCAGTGTCATTTGACTTAACAAACGAGGATCGGATGTCGTCAACCTTCTTTTCAAAATGGTTGACGAAGTCATCCACAGAGAGGGAGGGGGGAGGGGGAGGAGGATTCAGCAGGGAGGAGAAGGTGGCAAAGAGCTTCCTAGGGTTAGAGGCAGATGCTTGGAATTTAGAGTGGTAGAAAGTGGCCTTAGCAGCAGAAACAGATGAAGAAAATGTAGAGAGGAGGGAGTGAAAAGATGCCAGGTCCGCAGGGAGTCTAGTTTTCCTCCATTTCCGCTCGGCTGCCCGGAGCCCTGTTCTGTGAGCTCGCAATGAGTCATCAAGCCACGGAGCTGGAGGGGAGGACCGAGCCGGCCGGGAGGATAGGGGACATAGAGAGTCAAAGGATGCAGAAAGGGAGGAGAGGAGGGTTGAGGAGGCAGAATCAGGAGATTGGAGGGAGAAGGATTGAGCAGAGGGAAGAGATGATAGGATGGAAGAGGAGAGAGTAGCGGGAGAGAGAGAGCGAAGGTTGCGACGGCGCATTACCATCTGAGTAGGGGCAGAGTGAGTAGTGTTGGAGGAGAGCGAGAGAGAAAAGGATACAAAGTAGTGGTCGGAGACATGGAGGGGAGTTGCAGTGAGATTAGTAGAAGAACAGCATCTAGTAAAGATGAGGTCAAGCGTATTGCCTGCCTTGTGAGTAGGGGGGGGTGGTGAGAGGGTGAGGTCAAAAGAGGAGAGGAGTGGAAAGAAGGAGGCAGAGAGAAATGAGTCAAAGGTAGACGTAGGGAGGTTGAAGTCCCCCAGAACTGTGAGGGGTGAGCCATCCTCAGGAAAGGAACTTATCAAGGCGTCAAGCTCATTGATGAACTCTCCAAGGGAACCTGGAGGGCGATAGATGACAAGGATATTAAGCTTAAATGGGCTAGTGACTGTGACAGCATGGAATTCAAATGAGGAGATAGACAGATGGGTCAGGGGAAAAATAGAGAATGTCAATTTGGGAGAGATGAGGATTCCTGTGCCACCACCCCGCTGACCAGATGCTCTCGGGGTATGCGAGAACACATGGTCAGACGAGGAGAGAGCAGTAGGAGTAGCAGTGTTTTCAGTGGTAATCCATGTTTCCGTCAGCGCCAAGAAGTCGAGGGACTGGAGGGTAGCATAGGCTGAGATGAACTCTGCCTTGTTGGCAGCAGAACGGCAGTTCCAGAGGCTGCCTGAGACCTGGAACTCCACGTGGGTGGTGCGTGCAGGGACCACCAGGTTAGAGAGGCAGCAGCCACGCGGTGTGAGGCGTTTGTATAGCCTGTGCGGAGAGGAGAGAACAGGGATAAGCAGAGGCATAGTTGACAGGCTGCAGAGAATGGCTACAATAATGCAAAGGAGATCGGAATGAAATAAACTAAACATCTGGGAAAGGAGAGAGCGGGGCCTCCCTCACCACAACACCCAAATATAACTCTCCCAACTTCCACCTTAGAAACTATCATTGTTGTAAACTACAGCGGTTCAATGTTTTCTAGGAATAGACTAACTTAGTAAATTCAGCTAGCTAACTAGGTACAGTATTCTTCCGTGAAAATCGTCCAGGGCACATAGTCATAAGATGCCACAGCCAGCTAGCATGCCAGACTCCAACAACACGGTTTAGCACCAATACTCGGCCACAACAAACCACCAGTGTGTCAACACGCCAAGCAGATCGTTCGTGTCCGTGTCTAACGTTGTGTGTTAGTCCCGACAGCTTGAGCGAGTCCGTCGTCAACTTATTCAGCCAGTTAGTTAGCTAGAATAGTTAGCATACTAGCTAGCCATTGCCTTCAGACAAAGAAGAAACCCCTCCTTTCACGGCACGAACACATAGAGAGAGCAAAACTAACATTAACTAGTCACCCATGTCCCGAATTCCTTGAACGACTCTAGCTACCAATATGTAAAAATAAAACACAAATGTAGGTTATGACTTACCCCTAGCAGCTACTGTTAGCTAGCCAAGTGCAAAGCTAGCCACTGAATTGACTCAGCCAGTTCGCGTCTGTTCGCCAGGTCGTTCCAGCTATTGTTTACTAGTTGCTATCCAGGTAGCAACAAGCTAGCTAAATTTCAAGCACAGTAGCCACTTACTACCTAAAGTTAACGGTTCAGACAATGAGGTTAGAAAACAGCTGAATGGTAGGCAAATATTGTATGTAATTATTGTAGGCAGCCAGCTGGCGTAATTACAGGCACTCTCAGGCGTGAAACAACTATACCGTTGCTAATAGTTGCCAGTAGCTACCCGCTAGGTAGTGGATTAGCCAGCTAGCTTCGTGCTACACCGGGCTCAGTCGAATACAATACTAACCTACAATAATTACATACAACAACCCACGATAACTACCTACAATACCTAACTACAATCTAAATACATAGTTTAAGCCTTACTCGACAAAGCCCAAACTGCTTGGCGATGGTCTTGTAGCCCATTCCAGCCTTATGTAGGTCTACAATCTTGTCCCTGACATCCTTGGAGAGCTCTTTGGTCTTGGCCATGGTGGAGAGTTTGGAATCTGATTGATTGATTGCTTCTGTGGACAGGTGTCTTTTATACAGGTAACAAACTGAGATTAGGAGCACTCCCTTTAAGAGTGTGCTCCTAATCTAAGCTCGTTACCTGTATAAAAGACAACTGGGAGCCAGAAATCTTTCTGATTGAGAGGGGGTCAAATACTTATTTCCCTCATTGAAATGCAAATTAATTTATAACATTTTTGACATGCGTTTTTCTGGATTTTTTTGTTGTTATTCTGTCTCTCACTGTTCAAATAAACCAACCATTAAAATTATAGACTGATAATTTCTTTGTCAGTGGGCAAACGTACAAAATCAGCAGGGGATCAAATACTTTTTTCCCTCACTGTACCGTGTAGGTGGCCTATGCATCGATGATCATGTCACCGGAATAAGACCCTCGATATTTATTGGATCAAGCTCATCGATCCCCTTGCACTTTCACCACCACCTGCAGCCTAATAAAATGCATGCTTTCCCGATGAGTGGTAGTGGGAGGTCGATATGATGGTTATTAGGCTTACATCAATATTTGCGCATAAAAACGTTTCCACCGACATTTCTCTCATAATTAGTAATTTTACTGACACAAAAAGATCCCACCTTGTCTAGTGTATTGTTTTTTTGTCAAAATGTGTAAATTTGACCGACAAGTGTTCTGTTTACACCAGGCTTGTCATAAAAAAAATTTATCCGACGTACTTTACCCGCATAAAAAGGTCAGATGGAAACTTGGTTTGTAACACACATAATTTGTGTAATTAGGATATAATGCCTTCTCATAGAAGGTTCCTTTGACATTTTCTCTGCTTCTGTTCTGGAGGTGTCTTCCTGTTGCAACTTGTAATTGATATTATCACTGACTGCTCTCCTTTTTGTTCACCTGGAAATCCCCTCTACAAGCACTGTACATCAACAGCATGGAATGCTTAGACGATAAATGACCACAGGTGCAGATATGGGGGTGATGTAGGTGATCTTCCCTCCAATAAACGGTAAGGTGGGGGAGAGAGAAAAATAGTTTGTGTGTGTCAAGTCAAATCGAAATTAAATGAAAGTTTATTTGTCACATGGCAGAATACAACGGGTGCAAACCATACAGTGAAACGTTTACTTACAAGCTCTTCCTCAACAATGCAGGGTTCAATATCAGAGGTAAGATAATGTGTGTGTGTGTGTGTGTGTGTGTGTGTGTGTTTAAGGTATTACATAGGTATTACATTTTATTTTGGGTATTATCATTGAATAAGTTCTCTTTTAGCATGTCATGTCTAGGGAAATGAACTTTTCATTGGTCAGGTGTATGCACAGTCGTCCTGGCCGATACAGTGAGTGGCGAGGACGAGCTCCGAAGACCTGAAGTTATTTTGCCATTCATTGTTGCCGTTGCGATCTGTAGAGTTGCTATTTTCTCGAGTTATCGTGTCAATTAACTCGTAATATTTCTGGGTTACTCATTATATTAATAAACTCCGATTTAATCAACAAATACGATAGGAAGTTGAAAAAATGTCAACGGTACAACAGTGTCACAGGAGGTTGGTGGCACCTTAATTGGGGAGAACGGGCTCGTGGTAATGACTGGAACGGAATTAGTGTAATGGTATGAAATACATCAAACACTTGGTTTCCAGGTGTTTGATGCCATTCCATTTGCTCAATTCCGGCCATTATTATGAGCCGTTCTCCCCTCAGCAGCCTCCTGTGATTCAGTGTACATATCTGCCTGTGTTGGCAAAATCCCTACATATCCCATCGAGCCAAGCCCGTTGTCACAGTTCCAAGACAAGTCAGAAACGTCCAGCTAATTCCGCGTTCACGTACTAGTCGGAACTACGAAACTTGCTAACTGGTTGAACGCAGCACGTGTATAACTACAACCAGTAGCAAGTCTACAAAGTCCGAGTTTCTTTGTTCCGACTAGAACACAGTGGCGGCTGGTGAAAAATATTCTCGGTGGGGCTGTGCCATACTTTTTTTTTCCTGTAACCATCGCGATATATTTTAACACAAACTGCAGGACAGCAGTGCTCAGTGAAACATTCAGTAATTATTTAATGCCAATATTAAAAAGTTGAGGCATTCTTACACAAAAACATATTACACAAACCCAAGCCTTTCATTTGCATTTAAAGTGAACTTTTCACCATTGGTAGTAAACAGGCAACGCAACAGGCATGCTGTCAGAACAGAGTGGAAAGTGGACAATAACATGAAATTATTATAAAGTTTATAGGAAATCTTACACTGTATAAAAGGATGTATAATATAGAAATGGATATCAAGTGGATGAACTCAAACCTTTGACTGGAAGAATAGCATACAGTATTTTATGATCATACTAAATGTGACTAATTGTTAATGTGCTCCAGAACTGCAACAATTAATTGATACAAAACAACATATATACAGTAATATTAGCAAAGACACTATTAAGACTTTCTAGAGTACCATATATAACTGGATTTTTTATGCTAAGGTCAACTATATACAAAGAAACATGCGGCCAGAGCTGCTCTGTGTGTGTGTGTCTGTCATCTTATTTGTACAGGAATTTTGCCCGTCTGTCCTTCTGAGTGGCAAACCTCTCAATGACCCTTTGATTAAAGTCAGGAATGTCCCTGACAAGTTTCTTCTCCATGGAGAGCATGGCCAGAGCGTTCAGGCGATCCTGTGTCATGCTGTTTCTCAGGAAGGTCTTGATCCTTTTCAGTGTAGAGAAGCACCTTTCTGACTCAGCAGTTGTCATGGGTGTGGTGATGAGGATCTTGAGGAGGCTGGCAGTCTCTGTGAAAGTGCTCTGAAGGTTGTTCTCCATGAAGAACTGGTACAGGGCACTGCACCACTACAAGCCTTGAACTCACTGTTCTCATAGATGAGGGACAGTTCGGTTTTGAGCTTGGCCTTGTTCAACATGGGGTACGCCTCCACGGTTGTTTCAAGCGCTGTATCGGGGAACTTCACACTGTGTTGTGGGAACAACTCTCCGTGCAATAGTGTTGCGCTGATGAGGTGCTGGGTGAAGGAGAACCTCTCTTTGGCATGACTCAGGATGGTATCACATACCTGTAAAAGATACATCATCAGCTTTAATTTGCAATTAAGCTATTTTGATGCAAGTGATCCTGACTGACACATGCCTATGTCCAACTCAAGTATATGATTACCAAGGTGCTGATTGTTCAGGGTTTTGGCTACATACTACCAGGCCTGAAAAAAGTTCTAGGGGGAAACACTGACAATTACATCACAACTTACCTCTATAGCCAACCTCTGTTGTTCTCCTGGTCCCAGCATCCTCCGTCGCTTGATGGGCTGTTGCTGCTCGTCAGATGCGCTGTCCCCACACAAAGAGGGAATTGAGGCCCTGGGTCCAAAAAATAAAGTTTAATTTGATAACTTGCAATCAGACTTCTTAACTCACTGTAATTCCCCCTCAACACACAACCAGTGACTTTTATATATATATATATATATATATATAGACAGACAGACAGACAGATAGTGTGTATATACACACAAACTATGTCTAGTAACTGCTTTTAACCTGTGATGTACATAATTAACTGATGTTATTACGTTTTAAAGCCTTTTTCTATTACATTTGTGAGAGGGATGCAACATCATTTTGTTCTGCTGTGCACTTAGCAATAAAGTTAATCTTCAATAACAACTAGGCCTCTTCTAGAAATTGACCTGGTGGACACCTGAATAATTATTACAAACTGTGTAGTACTTTCTGTCACGGTTCAGACAGACGACAAGAGGACCACAATTGCGTCACACCAGAAAGTTTATTAAAACTTAAGGGAAAAGGGAAGTAGGGAGTGAGTGAAGGCTCCAGGGGTTATCCCGTCCAATGTGCTGGGTCTGTGCCCCCCCCCAGTGGCAGCGATGCGTCCGATGACGCCGGTGGTTGGTGGTCCAGAAGTCCTGGGGGAGGAAACACAGACACAACGGGGCGGATGAAACAAGGCAGAAGTACAGTTCAAGGGAAATCCAAATACGTTGTAGCAAGGCAGAAGGCTGGTCAGAGTTACCGGGTCGAAGAGTAGTCAGGAGTCGTAATGGCACAAAGCAGGTCTGGTTTTCCTGGGGCAGAAGAGTATCCAAGAATCAGGCAGGTCCGGGGTCACAAAACGAGGGTGAGCCAGAAGCGCGAGCACACAGGTTCCGGGTGTGAGCTTTGCAGACGATCTGACAAAGGAGAGCTGAAAGACAGGACTTTAAATACTGGGAGAGGTTAGTGGGTAATGCAGCGCAGCTGGCAGAGTAATTAGAGCCGAGCAGAGCAGGGACAGGTGGAGCTAGTTAGGCTGAGTAGAGAGAGAGAGATGAGCAGAGTGGAAGATAGTGGAAACACATTAAGGTGGTAACCCGGTGGAGTGAGAGGGCTCATGACAGAACCCCCCAAGGGACGGCCCCAGAAGTCCCAAGAGCAACACCACGCCGGGCGGGAGGAGGGGAGCCGGAGGAGGGCTAGAACTCCTCCGAACGGTCCGAGCGAACGCCCTCATCCTCGGAGGAAGCCGGAGGGCCGTGGTCGGGAGATGGGACAGGTCCCGAGACAGGATCAGGCACAGGACAGGAAGCCGAGCGGGCAGGACGGTTAGGGATCCCTCTGGGGCGGCCCCTACGGATTGCAGGTTGATCAGGATGCCGTTGGTGGAAGGCGGTGATGAGAGTCCTATCCACAATCCGACTAGCTGGCACCCAGGTCCTTTCCTCAGGTCCATAGCCCTCCCAGTCAATGAGGTACTGGAGACCCCTACCCCTCCGTCTGGACCGAAGCAGGCGGCGGACGGTGTAAACCAGACCACCATCGACGAGCTGTGGAGGAGGAGGACAAGGCGCAGCAGGGACCAGCGGACTCTCATGAATGGGCTTAATCTTAGACACATGGAAAGTGGGGTGCACCCTCATGGAATTAGGCAGTTGGAGCCGGACAGCAGTTGGGCTAATCACTCTTATGATAGGGAATGGGCCAATGAACCGAGGTGCCAACTTCTGCGACTCCACCCTGAGTGGCAGGTTCCTTGACGACAACCACACCCTTTGACCAACATGGTAGGTGGGAGCAGGGATTCTCCGACGGTTGGCCCCGGTAGTGTAGCTGGCAACGGATCTGAGAAGTGTGGCTCGGGCCTGTGACCAGGTGCGGCGACATCGACGGGCAAACGCAAGTGCAGATGGGCAAGTAACCTCCCCTTCCTGACTGGCAAATAGAGGAGGCTGGTATCCATAAACACATTGGAAAGGGGACATACCGATGGCAGAGCAGGTCAGAGAATTGTGTGCGTACTCCACCCATGTCAATTGCTGCGACCAGGAGTGGGGGGTTGCGTGAGGTCATGCATCGCAGTGCCTTCTCGAGCTCCTGATTTGCCCGCTCTGACTGCCCATTGGATTGGGGATGGAATCCGGAAGTCAGACTGACTGTGGCTCCCAGCAGGTGACAGAACTCCTTCCAAAAAGCGGAGGAGAATTGTGGACCACGGTCAGAAACTACATCCTTTGGCAGTCCGTGGATCCGGAAGACGTGTTCCAGGACCACCTGGGCGGTCTCCTTGGCGGTTGGGAGCTTGGGGAGGGGAATGAAGTGTGCCATCTTGCTGAATCGGTCAACTATGGTGAGAATGACGGTCTTGCCCCTTGAAGGGGGGCAGCCCCGTGACAAAGTCAAGGGCGATGTGAGACCAGGGACGTCTGGGCACAGGCAGGGGCTGCAGCAATCCGGCTGGGGGCTGGCAGGACGACTTGTGTTGGTTGCAGATGGGGCAGGCTTGGACGAATTCCCGTACATCCTTTCTCAGAGCGGGCCACCAGAACCTCTGGGCGAGCAGGTTGTAAGTGCGGGTGGAGCCAGGGTGACAAGCTAGGCGGGAGTCATGTCCCCACTGAACGACCTGGGACCTTAGGTTTTCGGGGACAAAAAGGCGGTCAGCTGGGCAAGTGCTGGGACCGGGCTGGTTACGGAGAGCTTCCAGCACCTGTTCCTCAACAGCCCAGGTCAGAGCTGCTACGATGCAGGGACTTGGCAGAATCGACACAGGATCCTTGGAGGGGTTGTCATCCTTCTGGAATTGACGGGAGAGGGCGTCTGGCTTGGTGTTGCGTGATCCAGGCCGGTATGACAGAGTGAAATTAAACCTGGTGAAGAACAGGGCCCAGCGGGACTGCCTGGAGTTCAACCGTTTGGCCGTGCGGATGTACTCCAAGTTCTTATGATCGGTCCAAACGAGAAATGGAATGGTGGACCCCTCCAGCCAGTGACGCCACTCCTCCAAGGCTAGCTTCACAGCCAGCAGCTCTCGGTTCCCTATGTCGTAATTGCACTCAGAGGGGGACAACCGACGTGAGAAAAAGGCACAGGGATGGAGCTTCCTATCCTCCGCAGCCCACTGAGAAATCACAGCACCAACTCCCACATCCGAGGCGTCCACCTCCACAATGAATTGCCGGTCCACGTCAGGCATCTGGAGGATGGGAGCGGAGGTGAACCTTACCTTGAGGGTACTGAAGGCCTTGTCGGCTGCTGGGGTCCAGGTGAAGGGTTGCTTGGTGCTGGTTAGAGCAGTGAGAGGGGCAGCAACGGTACTGTAGTTCCGGATAAACTTTCTATAGAAGTTAGCAAACCCCAGAAACTGTTGCAGCTTCTTTCTGTTCTCCGGAACTGGCCATGAAGTGACTGCTGATACTTTGGCAGGATCCATTTGGATACTTCCCTCTGCCACTATGTACCCCAGGAAGGCCACTGTCTTGACGTGAAACTCACATTTCTCTGCCTTGGCGTAGAGGGAATTCTCCAGAAGACGATGAAGGACTTGCTGGACATGGCGGGTGTGTTCAGACAGGTTTCTGGAGTAGATTAAGATGTCATCCAGGTAAACGAAGACAAACTTGTTTAACATGTCCCGCAGTACATCATTCACTAGAGCCTGGAACACAGCAGGAGCATTGGTGAGGCCAAAAGGCATAACCAGATACTCGTAGTGGCCTGTTGGTGTATTGAATGCGGTCTTCCATTCATCTCCCTCCCGGATCCGCACAAGGTGGTAAGCGTTTCTGAGATCCAACTTGGTAAAAACAGTGGCTCCCTGGAGCAACTCAAAAGCAGAGGTGAGCAGAGGGAGAGGGTAACGGTTTTTCACTGTGATGTCGTTGAGTCCCCTGTAGTCGATGCAGGGGGCGAAGAGATCCGTCCCTCTTCCCCACAAAGAAGAAGCCAGCACCAGCCGGAGATGAAGATGAACGGATCAATCCTGTGGACAGAGAGTCATTGATGTAGTCCTCCATGGACCTTCTTTCAGGAGCAGACAACGAATAAAGACGACCCCTTGGAGGGGCTGTTCCAGGGAGGAGGTCGATGGCACAGTCGTACGGTCGGTGAGGGGGCAGAGATGTGGCTCTTGCTTTGTTAAACACTTCTCTGAGACCATGGTAGCATTCTGGGACATGGGAGAGGTCAGGAGCGGAGTTAGTAGGTACTGGCCGAGGGGGTAGTGCGGCAGCAAGCAGGCAGGTTCGGTGGCAGTCCTCTCCCCACTCCCTGATCACCCCGGTCACCCAGTCGAGCTGAGGGTTGTGCCGGCGGAGCCATGGGTAACCCAGGATGAGGGGTTGGCCTGGAGAGGGGAGCAGGTGAAACTGGATAGTTTCTTGATGGTTTCCGGACAGACCCATCAAGACCGGGGCCGTGACATGAGTGACCGATCCGAGTAAGTGTCCGTCCAGTGCCCGGGCAGGAATAGGAGGTGTCAAACGGAGGTTCTCCAGTCCCAGTTGGCGTGCCAGCTTGATGTCCATTATGTTGGCTTCGGCGCCCGAATCCACCAGAGCAGCCAGGGTGTGAGTTGAGTCAGAGAGGCGGAGGTGAACTTGCAGCAAGGGTTTGCGGTCGGAGGACTGGGTGGTCATTGAGCTCAACCGGACTCCCCTATGCCCGGTGAGCTTCGGCTTTTAAAGGGCAGGTTACCACACGATGTCCATCACCTCCACAATAGAGGCAGAGGTTTGAGGTGAAGCGGCGCTGGCGCTCTGCAGGAGTGAGAGAGGCTCGCCCAATCTCCATAGGCTCAGACTGATCAAGCTGACTTGGGTGAGTGGCAGTAGCTGACAGGAGCCCAGTCGGATCTCTCCGAATGCCGGTAGTTGGTGGACCTTGGCGCCCCCCTCTCACGACGACGGGTCTGTATCCTTCTGTCAATCCGGACAGTCAGTGCGATGGCTTCATCAAGAGTGGAAGGCAGTTCATGGGAGACCAACTCGTCCTTGATATAGTCAGCCAAGCTATGGAAGAACGCGTCCACCAACGATGGTGTGTTCCAAGAACTTCGTCTTGCCAGGGTTCGGAAGTCGATGGAATGGTCTGCGACTGTACGTCTGCCTTGTCGAATACTGAACAGTTCACGAGACGCCTCTGCGGTTGGTGAATCCAGGTCAAACACCTTCAGCATCTCCTCAGCAAACAGGTCGAAGGTTGCACATGCGGGGGTTTGACGTTCGAACTCTGCTGTTCCCCAGAGTCGAGCTCGGCCCGTCAGGTGAGTGATGGCATACCCGACCCTAGCCCCCTCCGTGGCGAAGGTCCTTGGCTGCAAGGAGAACTGAAGTCGGCAGCTAGTCAGGAATGGCCGGACCTGGGTAGAATCGCCGTTGAACCGCTCGGGGTTACCAATCTTGGGTTCCGGGGCAGCGGCTGCAATGACCGGGGCAGGTAACTCGGAGGCAGGGCTGGTGGGCAGACTGGCTGGGGTAAGGTTGGTGAGGAGTTGGATGATCCTGGCGAGTTGTTGTTGCTGCTGCTGGGACTGCTGCTGGTGCTGCTGGAACTGCTGATGCTGTTGGTGGCCGACCTGAAGCAGAGAGGTGATGTCGCCGCTCATGCGGCCTAGCTCTCTCTCAGTGTGTTCCAGGCGTAGCATGGCGGTGGGTTGCTCAGGTTCTTCGGTTTCCATGTCGGGGAAGTGTGCGCTGAGTCCATGATGGTCAGATCGTACTGTCACGGTTCAGACAGACGACAAGAGGACCACAATTGCGTCACACCAGAAAGTTTATTAAAACTTAAGGGAAAAGGGAAGTAGGGAGTGAGTGAAGGCTCCAGGGGTTATCCCGTCCAATGTGCTGGGTCTGTGCCCCCCCAGTGGCAGCGATGCGTCCGATGACGCCGGTGGTTGGTGGTCCAGAAGTCCTGGGGGAAGGAAACACAGACACAACGGGGCGGATGAAACAAGGCAGAAGTACAGTTCAAGGGAAATCCAAATACGTTGTAGCAAGGCAGAAGGCTGGTCAGAGTTACCGGGTCGAAGAGTAGTCAGGAGTCGTAATGGCAGAAAGCAGGTCTGGTTTCCTGGGGCAGAAGAGTATCCAAGAATCAGGCAGGTCCGGGGTCACAAAACGAGGGTGAGCCAGAAGCGCGAGCACACAGGTTCCGGGTGTGAGCTTTGCAGACGATCTGACAAAGGAGAGCTGAAAGACAGGACTTTAAATACTGGGAGAGGTTAGTGGGTAATGCAGCGCAGCTGGCAGAGTAATTAGAGCCGAGCAGAGCAGGGACAGGTGGAGCTAGTTAGGCTGAGTAGAGAGAGAGAGATGAGCAGAGTGGAAGATAGTGGAAACACATTAAGGTGGTAACCCGGTGGAGTGAGAGGGCTCATGACACTTTCCTGCATTATTATCAACGTCTGATTGTGTCTTCTCTTTCCTTTTAAAATACTAAAACAAATATAATTGTGACGGCTCTATGATAATCACTCACTTTGATGACCAGACACATTTAGGCTTTTAAACTGTTGTAAGTGAACTATTCATCTTTCTAACAACATCTTTATCAGCCAATAGTAAATATAGTTATTTACCTGATTGTTAGCATGCTGTCTGTGAACCTCTGGACAAGTGCTTTAATGAAGACAGGGTCGATGTTCCTCTTCTGCAGCTGGCTGAAAAGCATGTCCACATTTGGCATGATCTTGTGGAACAGTGCCAGGAAAAAACAGAAAGCCTCGTCTTCGAGCATCCTCACAAAGCCCCCCGCCTCTCTGACAGTCGGGGCATCAAAGTTCCCAGAGTCTCTGATGGTCTGGAAACACGTTAGGAGGTCATCCCTGTACTCGTACACAGTGTTTACAGCGCGACTGTGGAAGTTCCACCGTGTTGTAGAGGCTCTGGGAGTCTATGCGCAACCACTTCGTCAAGCACGGTGGTTCGCTTGGGAGACCTGGAGAAGAAAGCAGAAAATCCTGCAAGGTCGGAAAAGAAAGTGCCGATCCTGGGGATGCGTGAAGTAGCCTGCTGCATGATGAGGTTCAGCTGATGTGCATAGCAGTGGACGTAGTGCGCATTTTCGTACACATCCACTATTTTACGCTGCACTCCGCCGGTGGCTCCCCCTCATCACACTTGCTCCGTCGTAAGCCTGGGCAATAAGTTTGGCCTTTTGTCCATGTGAGAGTATGGTGCTGAGCCTCTCCAGCAGCGCTGTAGCGATGGTGTCGGCGGTTGCGTTCTCGATCAAAATGAACTCGAAAAAACGCTCTTTGGACGTTACTTTTAGCATCGATGTAGCGTATCACAAGCACCAACTGGCAGTGGGTGGAAACGTCAGTCGTCTCGTCAGCTTGAATGGCGATAAAATCAGCACTCTTTACTTCCTCCAGGATGTAATCCTTAAGCACTGACAGCATACAGTCCAACAGCTCGTTCTGTATCGTCTTTGACGTGCCCTTAAAAACGGTAGCTGTCTTCAGGTGCTCCTCCAGCACACTGTCGAGGGAGGCAACAAAATCCACTAAGCCCCGGAAAATGCCGGGGTTGTCCGAGGAGTCAGTCTCCTCGTGCCCACGCAAGGCCAACTCAAAAGCCCCACAGAACTTCACACAATCGATAATTTTGGATAGAATGTGCCTGTTTTTATCCACCTCCTCATTGTGTTTCCTCACCGCAATCCTGTGGCCGTCATCCAGCTGCGTAGCAATGTTCACCCTTCCTAATACAGCTAGCTTTACAGAGTTGTCCATGTGTGCCCTGGTGTTCTCATGTTTCTTTACCTTCTCTGACAGGTGCTTCATATCCCTCACTCCGGTACCTGTCCATGCTGAATCTGACCCCGTCGTTTTAAAAAGCAAGCACGGAAAGCAAAATAAAGCATTAGCATCAGTGCACCCAGCTAGCCAAGCCTTCCTGGTGTACCAGCTACGGGAGAAGCCGCGCATATACTGCTTCCCTTTCTCGCTAGCCTGCTGTCTGATTGAGAGGTCAGGTTGATCTGGGCCCAGCTCTTTCACCCAAACTTTCTCTGACAAAGTTCTCCTCTCAAACGGATCTTGGAGGAGAGATTTCACCGAGTTAGGGTTGGGTCTTGGAGGAGTAACGTTTGCGCTCGCCATTGTCGTCTAGTAAAAATGGCGCCACTGGAGCCCGGTCCTTATTTTATCAGGGGCGAGCTTGGGGCGATAAAATAATCGCCCTCCTTGGATTCGATTTAAGATCGCTGATTGGCTACATTTTATGTCATACATTCATATCTTAAATTAGCAATTGGCTTAACTGCTACGTAGACCCGCCTCCTCGGGGCACTTTCTGTATCGCCCAGAGCTGACGAGGCGTTTGACAGGCAGAGGAAAGGTTGCGAATATGATTTTCTATCATATCTTACACATATTACTGTGTGCATTCCATATTTCAAACACACAAATATTGACATACTGATGTTTTTATTATTATTATTATTATTTTTATTTTTTTTAAATAATTTTATTTAAGGGGGCGGCGCCCTAGCGCCCTCTATCGGCCAGCCGCCACTGCTAGAACATGAACGCGGCATAACCCTACGCCGGTGGAGCTGATGCCGCATTCAGAACAACTGGGAACTCGGAAAAATACGAGGTTAAATCATGACGTCAGTGAAAGACGCCCGATGTTGGCATTCCGAGTTGGATGGCCGTTCAAATAGTTTTTTCCGAGTTTCCAGTTCAATTGAACGCACAGAGGTCGGAGATTTCCGAGTTCCCAGTTGTTTTGAACGCGGCAAATTATATCATTCGCCACCGTGGTCTTATGACAGACATCTCGAACCAGGAGTATTCAACAAAACAATACATACTTTAAGTTTCTTTCCAGCGAATTTCTTAGTTGAATGATTGTATAACTAGCAAAGGAGTTTTGAAGTTGTGGGTGCTGTATTTAGTTTGGCAATGAGGACTAGCCAACTTGTTTAGGTTTAACCGGAGAAAACGAGCTCAGGAGACATATTGTAGTTCTTATGCCCTGATATAAGGAGCTGGCGGCGAAAAGTTTGATTAAACAATTCAGAGACTGAAACGAATAAATCAGATTACTTATGTTTAAGGACAGCAAATCGATATAAAATCCCGAAATCAGCTGTAACCGTCGATAGTAAGACTAAGCTTAAAAGTGGTCCTCTGTAGCTCAGCTGGTAGAGCACGGCGCTTGTAACGCCAAGGTAGTGGGTTCGATCCCCGGGACCACCCATACACAAAAATGTATGCACGCATGACTGTAAGTCGCTTTGGATAAAAGCGTCTGCTAAATGGCATATTATTTATTATTATTAAAACGATGTTTGAGTGACCCTGAATACAGAAAATGAATGGCGACTCCTTCTCATTACTATCTATGGCCCAGGCCCGGCCTTTGATAGTTATTATGTTGATGGGTAATGTAGTCCATTACTCTATTGTCCTTCACCCATTGTCTCGCAAAAAAACTACAGTTACAGTGTCGGTGCTTGAGGGGCACGCACAGTCGTGTGGGGCCCGAAAGAGTGTAGTTTTGAAGGGAAACCAAGGTTGTTGAGGTTCGTGGTGGGAATAGCAAGATCTGGGGTATGTACATAGTGATTTTCATTATATCTTTTTACAGATACGCTGTTGTGGACGTTTAACGAGCATGTGTAAACGTCCTGTTCTTTTCAAAAGCTAGCTAGCATAAAATAGCTTGGGGGGTCAAAACTAGCCAGCCAGGCACTAGCCCCTCTTTTGTTCGATTGTCAGCCTGTAGCCAGCTAGCGGTCTAACTAGCTAATTACTGTGTGGAAATTTGAGAAATAATTGCCACCTAACCGTTGTGTCAGCTGAAACAATCTGGCTGTCAGTGAACACATTTTACCTGTACTGCCGCTAAGTGTACTGGTGTCTGGTTAGCAGCAGTGTTGGCTAGCTAACAACTACTTAGCCGGCGTTGTTTAGTTTAGCTAGCTTGTGTTAGTCCATACACAATGTGTTTGCTATGTCGTTTGCTAGGAGGAAAGACGCAGTGGAATAAAATGTATTAGCTAGCTAGTTTACCTGTCACACTTGCAAGGTGTAAGTGTAAGTTTTTTTTTTTTGAATATAACTTTAATTAGCTAGCGGAATTGGTTAGCTAACGTTGGCTTGCAAACTGGCCAACACAGCCGGTGTTCTGACAATCTGCTGATGGTGAGCTGATAATCCATGCAAGCCACAGTTCAACAATGCATCATACATCATTTTTTTTACTTAAGTCAGCTAACGTTAGGTACCCCAAACCTTTTTGCTTGCTGCAGGTGGATCTCAAATAAACTGCCATTAGTTAGCGTGATAGCATGAGACCCCCGCCCTAGCCTTACCAAGACAGATGCTGCAGTGGGGGCGGGGGGTTGATAATTGTGAGACTTGAGAAGAGCTAGCCAGCTAAATGGGGAAATTGATAAAGCGTAGACAGGAAATAGGCCTATACTGGCTTAGTATCATCAACCTCTCCCTGTATCTGTTCCCTGTGTAATTGTATCAGGAAACAATTGTCTCTCATTTGAGATGGCTGCACAGCCCCCAACATTGTAGGAAAACCTACTGCATACCTTTTAACCTGTTGTTATTTCTCAATGTGGTCATGGAAAACAAGAGCTTGTTTTAGTTGGAGGGTTACAGTGGTATTTCCTTGGAAAAGGTCATTCTTAGTTAATTCTAGTCTGAGCAAAGGTCAGAGTTCTAAACTGCACACTGTGCAAAATCACCAGTTTATGATGGCCTCTGCTTTTGGCCATTGAATTAACCTCATTCAACACACTTATTTTACCAATTACCTATTCTTTGTCTTCTGTAGGTAGGCCAACCTTTGAAAAAGGCTTATTTTATTGAGTTTGTTTGTAGGCCTAGGATATCTGATTTTAGAATTCCTGAGGTGCCGGATTTTATTTATTTTAATTAAGGAATCACAAAAAGTCAAGTCACCCTACTGAAAAATAAAACTCAAAATGCAAATCTTTGTCTCTTTCTTTCCTCCCGCTCTCTCTGCTCCCCTCCACCTCACATTTTGCCTTTTGTTCAGCTCTCTTCCTCCCTGCTCTGTGGTAAAGACGGCTGCTGGTTGCAGGCACCGAGTGGTGCAACAGAAGCAGTGTGACATTGCCCTGTCCTACTCTCATGTCCCCCCCCCCCCATGTATGTCTTCCCTGCCTGTTAGTGTCCCCATCTGGTCCCCTCATTGTCTCGCTGCCTTCTCCAGCCTGAAGCCCTCCTTTCCCTCATGCTTTGGACAAAGCCGGCACACTGCCAGCCCAATGACTGCCTGGATCGTCCTGCCTGTCAGCCTCTCTGCCTTCTCCATCACAGGGATATGGATAGTGTGAGTTCTCAAACACCAGGGTCCAGTACCATTTGTCTTGATGGCCAAGCATGTATCACAAAGTGATTGAAAGATAAATATTCATAGTAAATTCATGATTGTGGTTTTGAATCATTGTTGATTTGTGTTTGTTTTCCCCTGCAGCTACGCCATGGCTGTGATGAACCATCATGTTTGTCCGGTGGAGAACTGGTGAGTGCTTCACTGAGAGTTTCATTAAAAACATTGTGGTAGTAAAGAAGACTCAGTTTTGTCTTTGAATTTATAGCCTAGATTAACTTGGTACAACAGTATATCTCCTGCTTGAAAAGAATAATAATAATAATAATAATAGCTAATTGAATTGTTTTTTTGTCTTATCTGCAGGTCCTACAATGTTACATGTACAGAGGAGATGGCCAGGCCAGGCTTCCCAAAGACATGCTGCACCATACAGGACATCCCCCTCATCAGGTCTTACATTAATTTATACTCTCTCTCTCATTCATTTATATTCTCTCTTTCTCAATTCAATTTCAATTTAAGTGGCTTTATTGGCATGGGAAACATATGTTTACATTGCCAAAGCAAGTGAAATTGATAATAAACAATAGTGAAAAAAACACTCACAAAAGTTCCAAAAGCATAAAGACATTTCAAATGTCATATAATGTCTATATACAGTGTTGTAATGATGTGCAAATAGTTCAAGTACAAACGGGAAAATAAATAAACATAATATAGGTTGTATTTACAATGGTGTTTGTTCTTCACTGGTTGCCCTTTTCTTGTGGCAACAGGTCACAAATCTTGCTGCTGTGATTGCGCACTGTGGTATTTCACCCAATAGATATGGGACTTTATCAAAATTGGATTTGTTTTCAAATTCTTTGTGGGTCTATGTAATCTGAGGGAAATATGTGTCTCTAATATGGTCATACATTTGGCAGGAGATTAGGAAGTGCAGCTCAGTTTCCACCTCATTTTGTGGGCAGTGTGTACATAGTCTGTCTTCTCTTGAGAGCCAGGTTTGCCTTCGGCGGCCTTTCTCAATAGCAAAGCTATGCTCACTGAGTCTGTACATAGTCAAAGATTTCCTTAATTTTGGGTCAGTCACAGTGGTCAGGTATTCTACCACTGTGTACTCTCTGTTTAGGGCCAAATATAATTATAGTTTGCTCTGCTTTTTTGTAAATTCTTTCCAATGTGTCAAGTAATTATCTTTGTGTTTTCTTTTGATTTGGATGAGTCTAATTGTGTTGCTGTCCTGGGGCTCTGTGGGGTCTGTTTGTGTTTGTGAACAGAGCCCCAGGACCAGTTTGCTTAGGGGGCTCTTCTCCAGGTTGATTTCTCTATAGGTGATGGCTTTGTTATGGAAGATTTGGGAATCGCTTCCTTTTAGGTGGTTGTAGAATTTAACGGCTCTTTTCTGGATTTTGATAATTAGCGGGTATCAGCCTAATTATGCTCTGCATGCATTATTTGGTGTTTTACGTTGTACACTGAGGATATTTTTGCAGAATTCTGCATGCAGAGTCTCAATTTGGTGTTTGTCCAATTTTGTGAATTCTTGTTTGGTGAGCAGACCCAAGACCTCACAACCATAAAGGGCAATAGTTCTATAACTTATTCAAGTATTTTTAGCCAGATCCTAATTGGTATGTCGAATTTTATGTTCCTTTTGATGGCATAGAAGGCCCTTCTTGCCTTGTCTCTCAGATCCTTCACAGCTTTGTGGAAGTTACCAGTGGCGCTGATGTTTAGGCCGAGGTATGTATCGTTTTTTGTGTGCTCTAGGGCAACGGTGTCTAGATGGAATTTCTATTCATGGTCCTGGCAACTGGACCTTTTTTGGAACACCATTATTTTTGTCTTACTGAGATTTACTGTCAGGGCCCAGGTCTGACATAATCTGTGCACGAAGATCTAGGTGCTGCTGTAGGCCCTCCTTGGTTGGGGACAGAAGCACCAGATCATCAGCAAACAGTAGACATTTGACTTCAGATTATAGCAGGGTGAGGCTGGGGTCTCTCTCTCTTTCTCTTTGCCCCCTCTGTCTCGCAATTCAATTTCAATTGAAGGGCTTTATTGGCATGGGAAACATATGTTTACATTGCCAAAACAAGTGAAATGGATAATAAACAAAAGTGAAATAAATAATAGAGAAATTAACAGTAAACATTACACTCACAAAAGTTCCAAAATAATAAAGACATTTCAAAAGTCATATGTGCAAATAGTTAAAGTACAAAAGGGAAACTAAATAAACATAATATAGGTTGTATTTACAATGGTGTTTGTTCTTCACTGGTTGCCCTTTTCTTGTGGCAACAACAAATCTCGCTGCTGTGATGGCACACTGTGGTATTTCACCCAACAGATATGGGAGTTTATCAAAATTGGGTTTGTTTTCTAAATCTTTGTGGGTCTGTGTTATCTGAGGGAAATATGTGTATCTAATATGGTCATACATTTGGCAGGAGGTTAGGAAGTGCAGCTCAGTTTCCATCTAATTTTGTGGGTAGTGTGCACATAGCCTGTCTTCTCTTGAGAGCCAGGTCTGTCTCTCTCTCTCAATCTTTCTACATGCCTATCTCTGCATCTGCTACGCAGGAAGTGATTGTCTCTCATTGAAAGCCTGACAGGGTGAATTACAGTAGCACCTTGTTTTATGGCGGTGGGAGCGTTGACAATGATTAAACCGCACTCTGCAGTGCACTGCCTTTGTCAAATCTGCAAATGAGCCTGACTGCTGTGAATCGGTTACAACACAAACATGTGATGGTATATTGTGGGTGTCATTCATAAAATGACTGATGATGACTGATTCATTCATCTACAAAGTCTTAGCCTCATAACCAGACCAGAAGAGAGATAGTAACAACCTTGTAATAAACCAGTGACATGAAGGCCTTTTCCTAACATTTGAATCATGGGCATATATAGGCCTAGTCAACGTCATTCGATGAATGAAGGCTAGTGAGTGGATTTCTTATTCGTTTTGGGTGACATGTTGTTTCCTCCCCCTCATCGCTCTTGTGACTCCTACAGTAAGTGTGGCTCCTTCCCCCCTGAGAGCTGCCTGTTCAGTCTGATCGGGAATGTCGGAGCCTTCATGGGTAAGTAAGACCTCTTCTCTATCCCAAATGGCATCCATAGGGCTCTGGTCAAAAGTAGTGCTCTATGTAGTGAATAATAGGGTGCCATTTGGGACGCTGACCTCTTCTCTCATCACTCCACAGCCCACTCACTCACACTGACCATAAGCTGTGCCCTTTGCCTCACTCATCACTAATGTAGTGAAGGGTAAACTCAGTTTATTTTTGTTTTGTGAAAAGGGTTTACCCAGCCATTATGCTAGTCTTTTTTTGTATTGGTGTTTAAAGCTGGAATCCTTAATGTTGAAACTGCCACGTCCGTTTGCGATATTACAACAACAAAGACATTACTGCAAACAACAAACTTTTTTTTTCTCCCTCGGACATCATTGCATGAACAGCAGATTCTGTAAAACATTTTTACCACATTGGCAGATGCTCCTCACCTCTGCTTCGTCAACAAAACAAAACAATAACAATGGCCGTTTGGTGGACAGTGGTGCTGTTTCCCCTACTGCGGATTCCATCTTTAAAGGGATAGTTCAACCAAATTACAAAATGACACATTGGTTTCCTTGACCTGTAAGCAGTCTATGGACAAGGTATGACAGTAATCCATGCTTTGATTTTATTTCCCTGGCACTGTTTCCAATTGCTAACATTTTAGAATTCGTGGCATAAATCCCATTCAAGTCCTGGTACCGATATTAGCATTTTCCGTTCATCATGTCTGAATAATCCTGAAGTGTCTACAATTTATTGTGAAGCTCAACAAAGTCACATAGATTATTTGAACATGATGTACGAAAAATGCTAAAATCGGTACCATGACTTGAATGGGATTTGTGCCACAAATGCTAAACGCAATTTTTGTGCTACAAAAACTAAACCAAAGCATGGATTGGTGTCATACCTTGTCCATAGACTGCTTACAGGTTAAGGAAACCAATATGTCATTTTGTAATCACTCAGCGCTCAGGGTTTACACATCTATTTTTATCACTAAATTCCTGGTTGCAAATAATACTATTGATAATGATCTGAAGGTGGTGAAAATACCTGTAAAGATAGATTCTATCAGCTTTTTGCTCATTGGTCTCAAGAATATATCACCTCACAGAATCTCCTTTTCAGTACTGTAGTCAATAGTGTGCTGAGTTCATCTGAATATTTTACAGAATTTCCTATACAACTGATATTGTACACCTTGTCTCAGCTATATATACTGGTGTATATGTTAGCCACTAGTTAGCACCACGTGCAGAAGAGCTTTAAATAGGCTCTGTGATCAATAATGGATGTGGCCTTTCCTCCACTCCTCCCCCCTCATCATCCATCACCTTCCTCCATTACTTGCTTTCCTGTCTTATTTATCACCACTCACTCTGCCCCCTTTTCCCTGTGCTCTTCTTCATCCCATGTCTCTGCCCTCCTCTCTCTCACCATCCCTTCTTCCTCTACTCATTCCCCCTTCTCTCTCTCTCTCTCTCTCTCTCTCTCTCTCTCTCTCTCTCTCTCTCTCTCTCTCTCTCTCTCTCTCTCTCTCTCCCCCTCTCCCTCCCTCCAGTGGTGATGGTGTGCCTTCTGCGCTATGCCCAGGTGATTGAGCACAGCCACAGTTGCTGGATTAACACCAGCGCTCTTGTGTCTGGCTGCACCAACGCTCTAGGACTGGTCATGGTGGGCAACTTCCAGGTGATTCTTCTCACTTCATTACTCTTCTATACGTAAAGGTTGATTCCATGTGTGTGTCCCTAATGGCCCCCTATCTGTCACTCTTAGCTAGAGCGACAATTACTAAGTGGTGGTGGGCTATATTCAATATTTTCCTCATTTGTTATCTCCACTTGGTGTTTCCCTTGTAATGATTCCCTGTGTTGTCTAACATGTCTCTATAAATTCAAAACAAGGGGTATGGGCGGATGTGGGTGGCCATGTGCATTGGAGTGGGAGGGTTCAGGGGAACGTCAATGGGATTTGGGTATTCGGAGTGGGTTCACTTGTGCATTAAATGTATGTTTTCAATCACAGTAAAAAATACATGAATGGATAAATAAGATGTTTCCCTCCTTGGGCAGGTTGACCATGCCAAGTCTCTCCACTACGTTGGCGCGGGCGTGACCTTCCCCGCCGGTCTGCTCTTTGTGTGCCTGCAGTGTGTGCTCACCTACCGGTTAGCCGTCACCGCCCTTGACTACTGGATGGCACACGTACGTGTGGCGCTGGCCGCAGGAGCCCTCGTCTCACTGGTCCTCAGTATCCTTCCTGACTCACTGGGATTGGTTGAGGGAAGAATTGGGCGGCTGGGATTGGTTGAGGGAAGGGGTGGGGGCTGGGCATTAGACTGGTCATGTAGGGGTCGTGTTATTGGTCATGATGGGCTCCATCAGTTAGTAAAAGGTGACGGATAATTTCTCCATAGCGTCATTTAAGTCCCATCAGGCACAGTTAAAGATGGCATCTGCAGTAGGGGGAAACAGCGCCACTGGCCGCCCCACCACAGTTCATATTGTTTCTGTTGCCGAGCTGAGGAGCGGAAAAAAATTTGCAGTACATAATGTGCTCTTCTATCGCACGTGCAATGATGTCTGAAGGGGGAAAAAAACGTTTTTGTTGTTTGCAGTAGCTTCTTTAGTTGTTGTAATATCAAAAACGGACGTGGCAGTTTCAACATTAAGGATTCCAGCGTTAATGTGGGATGTAATGTGTCATTTCTCTTCGGTAATGAAACCTTGCAATGGCTAGTCTGTGATACCACCAAACCACTAGTAGGACATATGTGCCTCATATATATTTGGAAGCGGTAAGTCTAATTCCTTTCAGTGGTCTGGGATAAATAGGCATATTTATAGTGGCTGTAGGAAAGGAGGGTCTGAAGAGGCCAGGGAGGCTGTTGGGGGACGGTTGTGGGGATAGGTAGCTAGGGTTCTTTGGTTAGCTAGCTAATACATATGTGTCTGTACAGGGAGGCTGTTGGGGGACGGTTGTGAGTGTGACCGGTTGTTGGGCTAGATGGGTAGCTACAGTCATGGCTAGAAGGGATCCAGCTTTTGTCAAATTAACGTCAAAAGTTGAATTTATTTTGCGTTTCAGCTAACCCTTTTCCTAACCGTAACCTAATTCTCCTAACCTGCTATGTTAATTATCCTAACCTGCTAAGTTAATTCTCTTAATCTGCTGCATAAGTTCTACTAACCTGCTACAAAAAGTCAAATCTGACGTTAATTTGACAAAAGCTGGATCCCTTATAGCCATGACCAGTAGCTACTAGCTAGGGTTCTTAAAACATGATGACTATCCTCAGTATTGTGAGAAGTTCTCAGGGTCTTCCTCCTGCTGGAACAAGTAGGGGTGAAGACTAGGAACAGATGTTGTCCTATCTGCCTGGCAGGCTCAGCCATACTCTGAAGCCCTCATTAATATATCGATGGATGAAGAAGCATATTGATATATCCCTGCCTAAATATTTCAACAGCAACAGTACTGCACTCTGTGAACAGCGCACTCGTTATTGACCATAGCATAGGATGCGTCCCAAATGGCATCCTATTCCCTTTATAGTAGTGCACTATATAGGGAATAGAGTGCCATTTTGGACGCATCCATAGATTTCTTGATGTTGCCCTTCCTCCTCCATCGATGTGGCTGTTGCTTCTCCTTAACGGTGTTTCCCCAGGTGGTATCTTCTTCATCCACGAGAGCTTTGTCCTCCAGCATGCGGCGGCCATCTGCGAGTGGGTCTTCACCGTGGACATCCTGGTCTTTTATGGCACTTTCACCTATGAGTTCGGCACGGTCACCAACGACACCATGATGGTTGGCCTGCAGCAGACCCACCACCACTCGGAGGTCATGATGGGCGGCGCGTCCGGGGCCATGACGCTGGGCATGGGAGCCAAGGGCCTCAAGTCCCCTGGAGGAAGCAGCACATCCACCCATCTCAACTGCACCCCAGAGAGTATAGCCATGTTGTAGCTTTGTGGGGGTCACAGGAGGTCACCACACAGGCAGCAGAGGTTAGGGCTCAATGATAGTACTGGCCGCCAGGGGAAGGAGAAAAGACAAGACGTTGAAAATCACAAGATATGATTGACACACCGAGTCACCGGGCCGGTATTGACGTATTGGGTTTTCGTGTTGTAATAAGCCGTCCGTTTCTCCACTACGGTCTAATTTTATTTGCTTCATCAGCAGGAAGGAAGACTTACAGGAAGGGTAAATATGTGGGATGATGAGGGATGATGATGCTGTGAATGTTTCCAAGATGGCTGCTGGCACATGAGCCTCCCAGCACACTGACACGATTATGCCTTTTTTCTTTCTTAAAGATCAGTGTTGTTCGACCGGTCACTGAGGCTTTGCCAGTGTTCATTCTTGTCATGTCGGGATGGCAGACACAAAAGGTTTATTTTATATACCAACACAATGTTTTTTTTGTGCCACATTTTACGGACTTCCTCTACCTGGCGAATGAAAGAGTAGATAACGTTGTTGGATTGATCGGACTTGGTTTGAGTTTTAATTTTGTGTATACTCTGCCAATGTTAAAGCATCGTAGTAGAAAATATTGAATGTTTGAGAAGTGGAACTATAGATAGTATACTGTTATGTACATGACAGGTTGTATGCACACGCCTTTTTATTTATCAATCAAGTATAAATTACCTGTAAAACGATTTGTGAAATCAGAAACATAAATTGACAAGACAATTTACACATTCTGTACACAATATCTGCACAATATCTTGAATAGCTGCTTCGAGGGCAAGCGATATAAACGACTTTGTTTTTAAAAATTGTTTAAAATGATATCTCTGTATGTTTAGTCATTACATTTGTTATTCCCTAGATACCATTTTATAATTGTATGAAATGCTATACATCTAGCTGACATGATATGAGCATAGAATGCTCACACAAACCTGCTGGTCTGTTCAGCCCCTCTGTTACTGGGGCAACCTCTGCGTCGCAATCACTCTTGCTTGATTTGTTTTATATTTACCATTGATGTTGCCACTGAATTTCCCTCACCTGTTAGCCACTGGTAACATGGCTTATTGTGTTGTTTTCATGAGGTCACCTTATTGTTTTCTGTCTTTGTTTGGTGAAATAATGGCCATTTCATCTGCCAAAGTAAAGTACACTACAGAGTAGGTGTTTGAAGCCTTGCTTTGGAGAGTTTTGAACACATTGCTCTTTGTTGTATATCATTAGTACAACATGTAATGAAATATATGGTTATAAATATGACTAATTGAACAACAGCTGTCTTATCTGAAAAAATATAGGGGTATCTACTATTTGGATTCCAGGCTGGTTCCTTGGAAGCCTTATTTGGATACTGTGGGCAACACAATCTCTGTAAGAAACGTATCTTCAAAGCCTGTCATTAATGTTCTGAGTGAGATACTGTGTTGAGAACAGGGCTCGTATTAATAAAACAGAGTAGCTGTTTAGTCCCCCCTGTCCATGTAACCGTATTCTTTATGATCACAAAGGGATCCTAGATCAGCACTCCTACTCTGAGATGCTTTATGAATACAGGCCCAGTTGTATCGATGGTAGGGACTAAAGAGGATGATGCCTATATAGACCTTGTGCCGTTAACCTGATAATGACGAGTGTCTGACGCGTGTCAACAGGTTGTGAGTATTGTTGAAATCCTTTCTGTCATGCCTCTGATGTGGAAATGCATGAGGATATTTGTCGTTTAAAGATGCTGCATGCATGTACTGTATGGGCGATGTGGTGCAAAATTGTTAGACTGAAATAGATGTGTATCATATGTAGACCAATGAATGACTTATTAAATTGTCTTTCTCATTGCCAAACATCTATAACTGAAATGGTTCAGAATAAACCGCTCAACTTTGTGACTGACTACCAACCAAATATGCCCCAGGTGAAAGTCACCAGGAAAAAAATGCATATCTGTAACCAACCAGCGCCACCTTGAGGCCAATTGTCTCCACATGGAGAAATCAAATGCAAGTCAGCAGTTTGTATGCTATGCTCTCTCTCTCTCTCTCTCTGGCTCTTCTTTAGTAGGCCCCAGGGGTGGACTTTGCTATGTTTAAGGGGTTTTAATTAATTGAAACTGGCCCCACTGACTGTTATTTAACGTAAATGTGTTAAAAACAACTTTATATGGCCTATATATTCCATGAAATAAATATTTTTAATTGTGGGATAATAATCATATAGGGTCATTTTCCATGGAAAAATGTCAATTTAAGTCCGCTCCTGGTTGGCACTTATAACATTAGTGATCTATGATATTATCACTACCACAGTATTCTCTATTGGGTCATTGTGTTCCTGGTACAGTATATATTCAACTGTACAGTACAGTCACTGGATGGTTTTCCAGCCAACAAAACTATTTTAAACCGTGTTTTATAGTTTTCTTCATGTCAGCTACCTCTGTGATTGCGAGTGGACTTGATGTTATTCCAAAGCAGATGCAGATGTGTAGATGGTATTTCCTATTCCTATGGCCGGAAAAGACGGAAATCTACACTGGAATTTGATGGGTTGGCTCTGTTGCTATAAAACAGCCAGGCTACACAGAAAAGACAAGAAAATGAAAGCACACTGGTGGTTTCTGATGCTAAAATTATGTAGCTCCTGTGTATGTTCACGCTGTTCCATCTTTTGGCCTTTTCCCCCTTATCCTGTACCAGCCAAAAAGTTTGTTCAAATATTTGATTTAAAATGACCTTATTTTCTGATGCATTTCACCATACTGTAATTTAGTATCACGGTTAGACTTCAACAGGCAGCTTGGGATTGGAACTCTTACTGGACATGGCCAAAACATGACAAAATGGCATTTCTATACTTATGATTGTTTTTGTTATTTAAAAAAATAAATAATCCTGCACTTATATTAAATCTTGTAGCTGTGCTTTTTATGTGAGTGTGAGAGAATAACAATTCCAGTTGCATTGTATGTTAAATGTCTTGAATTCTAAATAACAGCAATGCACATCAAATGTCTTGAAAGATGTAATAGTCATTTTATACTTTTTTTAAACTATGTAAAACGGATGGTGTGGGAGGAAAGTCGATTGTGTTCTTTTATAAATTACTTCTCTAAATGTGTGACGTATCTATCATTTAGCTATTTTATTTTGTCAAAGATTTATATTCAAATATGAAATAAAATGGATGAATTATAAGCAAATTCTTTGCTCTTCGTACTGTTTATTCATAGGCAGAAGTTGGGTAAATTATGTTTTATTACACAAGCTGAGTGTTTGTTTCAACATGACTGATCTGGGATGAGTCTCAGCTGCATCCCCTCAGAGAAGGGAGTAGGCTGGCTTGGCAGACATTGACTTGGCAGACATTAGCATACCCACTAAAATGATATTTCATCAATAATGCATTAGGTTGACTCACAAATCTTTATTATTGCATTGTAGCTCCCAAGGGTTACTCTCGTGCGCCAGACCACTTGGTATGGCTGGAGAGTCTGGGTCTGGCAAATCAACATTAGACCTACCTGTGAGCCCAGAACATCAACTCCTCTCATCTGCTCCTCTGCTCTAGCCTTGTGAAACCACACCAACTGCAATGTGAGATATTGCAAGACTATTCAGGTTTCATGAGGACTTTACTATAATTGAACATATCATGTTCCTCTCTACAAGACAGCCCTTCGTTGTAGACAGAGAGAAATATGGCAGAACAATTATCACTGCCTTGAAATAGTGTCTGTTCAGTACTGTCCGCATTTCACAGCAGCTGTTTATTTTAAGGATTCACTCACAGGACTCAGCAGTTGGAGTTTATTTTGTCATATGCCTACTGAGATACACTCATTAACATGAAGCACAAACCAGTTATGCCAGCCAGACCAACAAGTGAATGCTATACATGCTTTATAACCACCCATGGGACTTAGTCTTTGTGTTAACAATGCTGGGTCATTCAACAAACTACTTAATATTTGAGGAAATGTGATTGAGTGGTTTACAGTTCAAGAGGACATGAGAAAAACAACAGTTGTGAGATTGGTCCTTAATCTACAGTGCCTTCAAAAAATATTCACACCCCTTGGTATCTACAATGCAATAAATAGTTTAAATTTAGATGTTTATGTCATTGATCTACACACAATACCACATAATGTCAAAGTAAAAAAAATGTAAAGCTGAAATGTCTCGAGTCAATAAGTATTCAACACCTTTGTTATGGCAAGCCTAAATAAATTCAGGAGTAAAATGTGCTAAACAAATCGCATAATAATTTGCATGGACTCATGTTCAATAATAGTTGTTAACATGATTTTAAAAAATAATTACCTAATCTCTGTACCTCACACATACAGATAATTGTAAGGTCCCTCAATCGAGTAGTGAATTTCAAGCACAAATTAAACCACAAAGACCAGGGAGGTTTTTCAATGCCTTGCAAAGAAGGGCACCGATTGGTAGGTGTATACATTTAAAAAAGCAGACACTGAATATCCCTTTAAGCATGGTGAAGTTATTAATTAGGCTTTGGATGGTGTATCAATACATCGAGTCACTACAAACATACAGGCGTACTTCCTAACTTAGTTGCGGGAGAGGAAGGAAAATGCTCAGGGATTTCACCATGAGGCCAATGGTGATTTTAAAACAGTTAGAGATTAATGGTTGTGATATGAGAAAACTGAGGATGGATCAACAACACTGTAGTTACTCCAGAATACTAACCTAAATGATAAAGTGAAAAGATGCCTGTACAGAATAAAAATATTCCAAAACATGCATCCTGATTGCAACAAAGCACTTAAATAATACAGCAAAAATGTGGCAAAGAAATTAACTTTTTGTCCTGAATACAAAGCGTTATGTTTGGGGCAAATCCAACATAACTGAGTGCCACTATTCATATTTTAAAGTGCCGTGGTGGCTGCATCATGTTATGGGTATGCTTGTCATTGGCAAGGACTAGGGAATTTTTTTAGGATAAAAAGAAATGGAATACAGCTATAAGCACAGGCAAAATTCTAGAGGATTACCTGGTTCAGTCTGCTTTCCAACAGACACTGGGAGACGAATTCACCTTTCAGCTGGACGATAACCTATTACACACAGCCAAATCTACACTGGAGTTGCTTACCATGACGACGTTCAATGTTCCTGAGTGGCATAGTTACAGTTTTGACATAATTCGGCTTCAAAATCTATGGCAAGACTTAAAAAGGACTGTCTAGCAATGATCAACAAATCAACTTGACAGAGCTTGAAGAATTTTTAAAAGAATAATGGGCAAATATTGTACAATCCAAGTCTGCAAAGCTCTTTGAGACTTACAGCTGTAATCACCACCAAACGTACTTCTACAAATAATTGACTCAGGGGTGTTTACTTATGTAAATTAGATATTTCTGTATTTCATTTTCAATACATTTGCAAACATTTCTAAAAACATGTTCACACTTTGGCATTATGGGGTATTGTGTGTATATGTATTTTGATATTTAATCAATTTTGAATTCAAGCTGTAACACAGCAAAATGTGGAATAAGTCAAGGGGTATGAATACTTTCTGAAGGCATTGTATGTTCACATGTTTTTTCTGTGCACTGAGTGGTGTTCCTTGAACTTTCTTCAAAATCCTATACCAGAGTAGGGAGTTAATGCTGGTGCCAAAGCAATCAAAATTATAAACAGATTGTTTTTCAAATCGGACAAATGTGAGGCCAGCAAAACATATGCCATTTAAAGCCATTTAATAATCTGCTTTGGTCATTATATTGCATCTTGGGGGGAAAAGAAAAGGAAGAGACATGCTATGACATGTTTAGGCAGGGAACGTATAGAGAGTTCAAACTGACTGAACTGCCTCAGTATTCCTTTCATATTATATAATGATCATCCATCATTTATATCTGTATCACAAAACAGGTATTTGTACAATTGACTGTATTTAAAACTGACATATTTACAATACAACATAATAGCTAAACAATATTATTTGCAGCTTTTCTCAATTATATTGCGACCCAATGCAAGAAATGTGAAATAAGCAGTAAGAAGTGTGCTCTGAGCCGTTACGTGTACATGGCTCCATGTAGATCCTCCAGTCTATGTTCCCTCTGTTTTCTCCTCTCCTTTAATTAACACACAAATACTCGGTTTAGTAACGGGCTGACGCTGACCATTTCTGTGTCCCAAATGGCACCCTAATCCCTATACAGTTTTGACCAGGGCCCATAGGACACTACATAGGAAATAGGGTGCCATTTGGGACACATCCAAAGTCTCAACTCTAAACAGGACAAGCACTTTGATTATGATTTCCCATACCAGAGTTCCACACCAACCTTGTCCTTCTTAAACTCCTCATACTCTGGATTGTTGGTTGGTAGCTCGAGTCGGCATAGCGGACAAGAATTGGTCTGTGATGATACACAGCAAAGGTTAGGATTCTCCAAGGGTTATATATTGTTCAGGTAAATAGTACATTCATATAGTACATAACATCAAAACCGACAGAATTGATCCATGTGTGTCGATTCAGTGGCCAGGCCCTCACCTTCCCTAACCAGGGCAGGATACAACCAGAGTGAAAGAGGTGTTTGCAGGGCATCTCCCGCACTGTCTCCTGCTCCTCAAACTCCAGCAGACACACAGGACACTTCAGCCCTTTGTCTAGATGATGGGGGAGAGAGAGTTCAATAACAGAGTCTGAAACATCCACAGACAATAGACTACACTTGCAGACTCTAAGGTTTACGTGCATGCAGTTCTACTGATTTTAATTTTTTTATGGGGTGAATCAGCTTCAACATTGCAAATAGATTGCGGCTTCTATCAATGTAATTTTCTGCATAATTTCCAATCCCACATTTTAAAAAATAAATATATATATATACAGTGCATTCGGAAAGTATTCAGACCCCTTGACTTTTTCCACATTTATTATGTTACAGCCTTAGTCTAAAATGGTTTAAATGCATTTTTTTCCTCATCAATCTACACACAATACCCCATAATGACAAAGCGAAAACAGGTTTGTAGAAATGTTTGCTAATAGATAAGAAAAACAAAAACAGAAATTCCTTATTTGCATAAGTATTCAGACCCTTTGCTATGAGATTCGAAATTGACCTCAGGTGCATCCTGTTTCCATTGATCATCCTTGAGACCTTTCTACAACTTGATTGGAGTCCACCTGTGGTAAATTCAATTGATTGGACATGATTTGGAAAGGCACACACCTGTCTATATAAGCTTCCACAGTTGACAGTGCAAGTTGGAGCAAAAACCAAGCCATGAGGTCGAAGGAATTGTCTGTAGAGCTCCGAGACAGGACTGTGTCGAGGCACACATCTGGGGAAGGGTACCAAAACATTTCTGCAGCATTGAAGGTCCCCAAGAACACAGTGGCCTCCATCATTCTTAAACGGAAGATGTTTGAAACCACCAAGACTCTTCCTAGAGCTGGCCGCCCAGCCAAACTGAGCAATCGGAGGAGAAGGGCCTTGGTCAGGGAGGTGACCAAGAACCCGATGATCACACTGACAGAGCTCCAGAGTTCCTCTGTGGAGATGGGAGAACCTTCCAGAAAGACAACCATCTCTGCAGCACTCCACCAATCAGGCTTTTATGGTAGAGTGGCCAGACGGAAGCTGCTCCTCAGTAAAAGGCACATTACAGCCCACTTGGAGTTCGCCAAAAGGCACCTAAAGGACTCTCAGACCATGAGAAACAAGATTCTCTGGTCTGATGAAACCAAGATTGAACTCTTTGGCCTGAATGCCAAGTGTTACGTCTGGAGGAAACCTGGCACCATCCCTACGGTGAAGCATGGTGGTGGCAGCATCATGCGCCAGGAACTGGGAGACTAGTCAGGATAGAGGGAAAGATGAACGGACCAAAGTACAGAGAGATCCTTGATGAAAACCTGCTCCAGAGCGCTCAGGACCTCAGACTGGGGTGAAGGTTCACCTTCCAACAGGACAACGACTCTAAGCACACAGCCAAGACAACGCAGGAGTGGCTTCGGGACAAGTCTCTGAATGTCCTTGAGTGGCCCAGCCAGAGCCCGGACTTCAACCCGATCAAACATCTCTGGAGAGACCTGAAAATAGCTGTGCAGCGACACTCCCCATCCAACCTGACAGAGCTTGAGAGGATCTGCAGAGAAGAATGGGAGAAACTCCCGAAATACAGGTGTGCCAAGCTTGTAGCGTCATACGCAAGAAGACTCGAGGCTGTAATCACTGCCTAAGGTGCTTCAATAAAGTACTGAGTAAAGAGTCTGAATACTTATATAAATGTCATATCAGTTTTTTATTTTAATATAAACTTCCCAAAATTTCAAAAAATCTGTTTTTGCTTTGTCATTATGGGGTATTGTGTGTAGATTGAGGGGGGAAAAAACGATTTAATCCATTTTAGAATGAGGTTGTAACATACAAAAATGTGGAAAAAGTCAAGGGGTCTGAATATATATATATATATATATTTTTTTATATATTTTTTCCTTTATTATTTTCCCCTAACCCTACCACCCCTCCCCTAATTGGAGTAAACCAATGGACAACACTTAGGCTTCAACATACTATATACAGTTTACGGACACATTATATTTTACATTAGTTAACTTTTGTTTGTTTTTAGTCAGCTACCCTCAACCCCTCCCATCTATCTCTGAACCCCATCCAGTTTGGATTTCTATTTGTCATTTATTTTTCAACTGTGCTGTGGATGTTTCACAAAAGTTCTGAACCTTTCTATTCTATTCTACAGATTGTAAATTAAAGATAAACATTTTTGCTAAGAGTATTATTATACTGTATCATTGATCGATTGACTATGACTTTCAGATCACCCAGCAGTGCTATTTGCAGAGTTAACTACAGGTAAATGTTGCAATTCTTCAGCCATTCCTGAACCTGTGACCAAAAACAAGCTACATATGGACAGTACCAAAACAAATGATCTAATGATTCTGTCCCCCATATATATATATATATATAATTCTATTGTTTGCAAGAATTTTGTATAAGAATTTAAATTGAAAAACTCTTAAGTCTTCCGGCATCATTTTGTGTATCAGTTCATACACCATGTGCCATGGAATCGGTACAAATCTCTTCCCAACTATTTTGCAATCTGTATGGCACAGCTGTCCATTTTTTGGTCATTAAATTAAACTGGTATACTTTTTATTTATAATTTTGGATAAAAGTAACATTTGGAGTACAGTGGCATATCCCGTAGAGCTGGCGCGAGATATGGGTCGGAAAATGTACCTCAATGCAGGGATGGGATATGCCACTGTACTCCAAATGTTACTTTTATCCACACTGTTCCATCAAGAAGATTGAAATACTGCTCGTTTTCCTGGAAAACTGCCCTTTTCGTCCTCATTCAAGCCAATAACAGTAGCCACCGCAGCCATTTTGGAATGGCAGTGTAAGCCAATCAGCTCCTTTGTTGTTCAAGGTAATGTACCAATCCATAATGGTTGCTGTGGCTACTGCTACCTAGCATGAGGACGAAAAGGGCAATTATCCAGGAAAACTAGCAGTATTTCAATCTTCTCAATGGAGCAGTGTGGATAAAGGTCAAATTTGGAGTACAGTGGCATATCCCATCACTGCATCACTGTACGTTTTCCGACCCATATCTTGCACATGCTCCACTGGTGTCTTCATTATGAATGTAACCGTGATTGAGTTCTGACCCCAGTGCAGCTCAGTGTAAACAAGCGTAATGGTAGGGTTGGTATCTTTTGGCAAGATTGTTTTGTGTCTCCCTTTTGCTGGTAGCTAGCTAGATATATTTTTTATTCTCACCTGGCCAGCTCTAGTAGTGCATTCTGGCGGTACTGTTCTTCGGGATTCGTTGGTTCACAGTCATGTTAATCAAAATAGGAAGCCATCTTCAGTTTACAAATCTGTGGAACATCAAACTATTGTAATTTCCTTAGTTAGCCACATTACTAGCTAGCTATGAAGCTCATTTTACTCATTTTGACCTGACTAAAAAGAGACTGAGCAAAATGGCACTCAAAGCACAAGTTACCTTCCAATTTTCTGTTGATTCAATAATGTTAGCTAAGTAGTTACACATTTAGCTAGATATAGTGGCTAGCTAGCTATTGTAACAGCCTATTTAGCTAGCTAGCTAACCCCTATGCGGTTCAACCACACTTTTATTAAGCTGTTTTAACCAAATTCTTGAATACAAAGAAACGTCAGTGAGTATACTGTGCTATACTGAGAAATCGAATTAAAGTTATACAAAAGTTAACTTATATTACCTGTGTTTTGTCATAACCTGAAACATGCAGCAACTAGCTACACCCAAAGATATTTGCACCTTGTTCTATATGTACTACACCACTGTCATTCTACCGGGTACCGTCATGTGAAGTTTGTCCATCAGATCACAAATGATGTGTGGGAGGGGTTTAGGACAACAAGCGCTGGTCCAGGGTTGGTTTGGGATTTCAATTTATAGTAGTTGAAATAGGGACTTGGTTACCGAGGGCTGATCTTGGATCAGCGTTTTAAAGTCCCGTTTGCAGCTGTTAACCTTGCAGCTCTCTTTCTCTCTGTCTCTCACTCTCTATTTAACTTGTCAGCAGCTCTCTCTCTCTGAAATAAAAAGTCACTTTATGATGAGTAAATGTATATGTAAATTGACTCAATATGGGCCCCTTGACTTTTTCCACGTTTTGTTTTGTACTCATTACCTGTATTAACTGCACCTGTTTGAACTCGTTACCTGTATAAAAGACACCTGTCCACACACTCAATCAAACAGACTCCAACCTCTCCACAATGGCCAAGACCAGAGAGCTGTGTTAGGACATCAGGGACAAAATTGTAGACCTGCACAAGGCTGGGATGGGCTACAGGACAATAGGCAAGCAGCTTGGTGAGAAGGCAACAACTGTTGGCGCAATTATTAGAAAATGGAAGAAGTTCAAGATGACGGTCAATCACCCTCGGTCTGGGGCTCCATGCAAGATCTCACCTCGTGGGACATCAATGATCATGAGGAAGGTGAGGGATCAGCCCAGAACTACACAGCAGGACCTGGTCAATGACCTGAAGAGAGCTGGGACCACAGTCTCAAAGAACACCATTAGTAACACACTACGCCGTCATAGATTAAAATCCTGCAGCGCACGCAAGGTCCCCCTGCTCAAGCCAGCGCATGTCCAGGCCCGTCTGAAGTTTGCCAATGACCATCTGGATGATCCAGAGGAGGAATGGGAGAAGGTCATGTGGTCTGATGAGACAAAAATTGAGCTTTTTGGTCTAAACTCCACTTGCCGTGTTTGGAGGAAGAAGAAGGATTAGTACAACCCCAAGAACACCATCCCAACCGTGAAGCATGGAGGTGGAAACATCATTCTTTGGGGATGCTTTTCTGCAAAGGGGACAGGACGACTGCACCGTATTGAGGGGAGGATGGATGGGGCCATGTATCGCGAGATCTTGGCCAACAACCTCCTTCCCTCACTAAGAGCATTGAAGATGGGTTGTGGCTGGGTCTTCCAGCATGACAACGACCCGAAACACACAGCCAGGGCAACTAAGGAGTGGCTCCGTAAGAAGCATCTCAAGGTCCTGGAGTGGCCTAGCCAGTCTCCAGACCTGAACCCAATAGAAAATCTTTGGAGGGAGCTGAAAGTCCGTATTGCCCAGCGACAGCCCCGAAACCTGAAGGATCTGGAGAAGGTCTGTATGGAGGAGTGGGCCAAAATCCCTGCTGCAGTGTGTGCAAACCTGGTCAAAACCTACAGGAAACGTATGATCTCTGTAATTGCAGACAAAGATTTCTGTACCAAATATTAAGTTCTGCTTTTCTGATGTATCAAATATTTATGTCATGCAATAAAATACAAATTAATTACTTAAAAATCATACAATGTGATTTTCTGGATTTTTGTTTTAGATTCCGTCTCTCACAGTTGAAGTGTACCTATGATAAAAATTACAGATCTCTACATGCTTTGTAAGTACGAAAACCTGCAAAATCGGCAGTGTATCAAATACTTGTTCTCCCCACTGTACACACAATATTCCATAATGACAAAGTCAAAACAGGTTTTTAGAAATGTTTGCAAATGTATTACAAATAAAAACAGAAATACCTTATTTACATAAGGATTCAGACCCTTTGCTATGAGACTCGAAATTGAGCTCAGGTGCATCACGTTTCCGTTGATCATCCTTGAGATGTTTCTACAACTTGATTGGAGTCCACCTGTGGTAAATTCAATTGATTGGACATGATTTGGAAAGGCACACACCTGCCTATATAAGGTCCCACAGTTGACAGTGCGGATTGTGTCAAGGCACGCATCTGGGGAAGTGTACCAAAACATTTCTGCAGCATTGAAGGTCCCCAAGAACACAGTGGCCTCCATCATTCTTAAATGGAAGAAGTTTGGAACCACCAAGACTCTTCCTAGAGCTGGCCGCCCGGCCAAACTGAGCAATTGGGGTAGAAGGGCCTTGGTCAGGGAGGTGACCAAGAACCCGATGATCACACTGACAGAGCTCCAGAGTTCCTCTGTGGAGATGGCAGAACCTTCCAGAAGGACAATTATCTATGCAGCACTCCACCAATCAGGCCTTTATGGTAGAGTGGCCAGAAGGAAGCCACTCATCAGTAAAAGGCACATGACAGCCCAATTGGAGTTTGCCAATAGGCACCTAAAGGACTCTCAGACCATGAGAAACAAGATTCTCTGGTCTGATGAAACCAAGATTGAACTCTTTGGCCTGAATGCCATGTGTCATGTCTGGAGGAAACCTGGCACCATCCCTACGGTGAAGCATGATGGTGGCAGCATCATGCTGTGGGGATGTTTTTCAGCGGCAGGGACTGGAAGACTAGTCAGGATAGATGAACGGAGCAAAGTACAGAGTGATCCTTGATGAAAACCTGCTCCAGAGTGCTCAGGACCTCAGACTGGGGCGAAGATTCACCTTCCAACAGGACAACGACCCTAAGCACACAGCCAAGACAACACAGGAGTGGCTTCGGGACAAGTCTCTGAATGTCCTTGAGTGGCCCAATCAGAGCCCAGACTTGAACCCGATCGAACATCTATGGTAGAGAAATTACAAGATTATGTTTAATACTGTTTATGCATTGAATGGTAGTTTTATTCAATGGAATAGGGTTCTCAGTACTCTCTCATCTGTGTCTGTGGGACTGAGTTGGGCCTCTGAAGCTTGGCACTGGCAATTGATTTATGATGGCTTGGTGATAAAGGTGATAAAACCAACAGCCACATTCCATTCTATGATTAGTGGTGCATGTGAGGGAGATGTCTCCAGTCTGAGTGAGCCTGCATTCCATGGAATGGGTTGTTGTTTGTGTACTGGGAGGTACCAGGGAGGAGATGGCTCGGGTATGGATAATGATGAGAGGAACCTTGTCTTAGGGGCCAAACTCTGGTTTCTATACAATAAGGACAGTCTTCACAGCAAATGCTATCTGGCTGGGGATACTCTTTTTCTCATACATCAAGCCTCACCTTTTGACCCATTCCACACATCTGCTGTTTGTCATGTTATAAAATATATTTGTATTCTCTGTATGTTGGAGCAGTGGCGGCTCCTGAAAAAATTCTCAGGGGGGGGCAATTTTTCTGATGATTTAGGTGACCTACACACATTTTAAAAAATATATGTCCAGCAACAACATGAAGACAGGGGCAGCATATAAGTCAATACCAGAAGCATTTATTGACTGATCTCAAAAGTGTTGGCTTACAAAAGCAAAAAAAGTTATCACAGTAAAAATAATCAAGGGTGTTCTTTCACATTCCTCAACACTGCATAAACAATATGCATTTCCATAAAACACCTCATCTAATTGTGCCACAAAGTTGACAAGTCCAAGAAAAATACCAGGGTTGGTGGAGCCCTCAGTTTCATCTTTGCCTCGCAAAGCTAACTCAAACACTCCGCAAAACTTCACACACTGGATTAGCCGGCTGAGGATGTGGCGGTTCTTGCTAACCTCATCGTTGTGGCGGCGGACAGCTAGCCTGTATCCCTCATCCAGTCGAGTGGCAATGTTCACTCTCCCCAAAGCAGACAATCTCAAACAGCTATCCATGTGGGTCTTTGACAGCTCATGTTTCTTAATCTTTTCTGAAAGATGGTGCATGTCCGTTACACCAGTCGCTGTCCAAGCGGTGCTGTCTGCCGTGCCGCCTTCAGGGTGAAAGAGTAAGCAGGGGTAGCAGAAGACTGCATTAGCTACATCGCAGCCTGCTAGCCAGGTTTTTCGTTCGTACCAATTTAAAATCCTCGGGTGTAGGACTTTCCCCCTTTAGTAGAAACCTGTTGAATTATTAAATTTGGTCTGGGAGGTCCTAATTGTTTCGTTGCCAATTTATCTTGATTTGTTCGCCGACAAAAAGGAACTTATTTCAGAGACAATCGAGTTGCACTGAACGCTAGCCCTCTTGACAGTAGTACGTGAATTGATTGACGCTGCTACCCGCTCTTTTCTTAGTTACGTTCATGGTTATGTTACGTATGACGAAAGCGCGTAAGTGCAAGCCCTCCCGGAACCCATAGAGATTGTATTGAAAGCTCTGATATTTGAAAAAAATAGATTTTACATGAGAGTCTATGAGAGACTTCTGGGGCGATTTTCAACCTGACTGAAATCGCCCCAAAAGGGGCGGGGCCATTTGAAGCACGACTTTAGCCTGATTGGACATTTAGTGGCAGATCAGACGTCTAGATTAGAACACTGATAACTACTGTTGCCGTGATATAATTGATTAGAAAAAAAATCCCTTCCTTTTCCCGTTTGGCAGTGCGTCGCCCATATCGCCCTAATGAACACACCGCCCCTGTGTTGGAGCTCTCGGCCCAACACTCAAGAGTGTTGGGTCGACCAGCCTCATTATTGCAGAGCACTCACTCTATTCACTTGTGTGTGTGGTGTGACCTGCTCCCTTATTAATACGTTTTGAATAAAGTAATATCCTAATTGGTGATTGACCTTGTCTCTTCTCATTTATTGATTAGAATTTACATGACACATCTCTGGAGAGACCTGAAAATAGCCGTGCAGCGACGCTCCCCATCCAACCTGACAGAGCTTGAGAGGATCTGCACAGAAGAATGGGAGAAACTCCCCAAATACAGGTGTGCCAAGCTTGTAGTGTCATAAATAAGAAGACTCGAGGCAGTAATCGCTGCCAAAGGTGCTTCAACAAAGTACTGAGTAAAGGGTTTGAATACTTATGTGAATGTAATATTTCATTTTTTTTTTTTTTTTTTACATTTTTGCAAATGTATTATAAATACAACTGTTTTTGCTTTGTCATTATGGTGTATTGTGTGCAGATTGAAGAGGGGGGGAACAATTTAATCAATTTTAGAATAAGGCTATAACATAACAAAATGTGGAAAAAGTCAACGGGTCTGAATACTTTCCGAATGCACTGTACACTCTCAATCAAAATGCTCCACGGAGATAACTTACCAATTAATTTTTTATTTTACAAATTGTGCACTACAGTTTTACATGTATTTGAGATGGTAATAGCTCAAGGGTAAACAACAATTGGGAAAGGAAAGTCCGTAACAAATAGGGTAATCTCATCCACCAGCCGGCTAACAAGCCTGGGGAAGAAGTTACAAATAGAGGACACCAAAATGACAAAAACTAATATGTTAAGAAGATAAGTGAAGATATGATGCGATTTCTCAGCAGCGGTTTTTGATCCTGTACACATTGCTTACCTGTAGGCTAATGAATGACACATGAAACATAAATACTCACACTGCATTGCTGGCCTCAAACATAAGTGTTTTGTATACAAATAACAATTAAGTTCCTTTTCTTATGTTTCTTTTGACCAGGAAAAAAAGGAAGAATTACATTTATGAAAATAAATGGTTCACTCATTACATTTCATGACAATTATAATTTTGTCATGTCCCTTTTACAGCTTACATGGAATACTGAAAAAACGGACACACAATTCATCCAATGGTGATTTTTGCTTTTTACATACCAAAGGCACAATCTGTTTTATTTGAATTGACCAAACATTCACATATACCAAATCCTATCGTAAGGCTGAAGCATTTCTGAGTATGAATGTGAAACCAGTGAGCCTGACCAACTACCGCCAGTTGAAGACGATACTGAATGGGGAAGCAGCTGAGCTATTGATGGTACCATTTAATTCAACGATCTACACACTGAGCACGGAGCCTAAAATGCCTAAAAAAATTAACAATATCACAGATTAAAAAGTTCTGAAAAGTCAACCCATAAAACCTATATTGAGCTCAGGTGGAAAGCATTTTTGTGCTATCATCATACCAAGTCCTTGTCACTCAATGTCATGCCAAATGTTTAGCTTGACAATGACAGCATTGTAGTTGGCAAGAGCACAAACAGATCTGGGACCAGGTTAATAAACCTATATCTTCATCTACATCCACTATTCTTGTCTGATTGACTCTTTATTTCCGGGGAGGTCTCACCTGCCCCTGTCTCCATCTCCATCTTCCATCTTAATTTCCTCCATGTCCTTTGCTCTGACAGACAATCTATGGTCCTAAGGCCCTGGGGTGGGTTGCTCTACAGCAGTGGAGCTGTTGATTGAGCTCCGGTCGTCAGATCCAGACGCTGACCATACAATAATCCCAATGATGATGGCTGCCACGATGACCCCTATACCAGTCAGCAACACTTTAATTTTCATGTGTTCCCACCATTTCTGTTGTTTCACTTTCCCAGCAGACTTTGAGAAAGCCTTACTCTGAAAACACATAATTATAAGATGTTAATATCAAGTTAGAAGGATGTTAATACCAAGACCCTATGCATCTACAGTGGGGAGAACAAGTATTTGATACACTGCCGATTTTGCAGGTTTTCCTACTTACAAAGCATGTAGAGGTCTGTAATTTGTATCATAGGTACACTTCAACTGTGAGAGACGGAATCTAAAACAAAAATCCAGAAAATCACATTGTATGATTTTTAAGTAATTAATTTGCATTTTATTGCATGACATAAGTATTTGATCACCTACCAACCAGTAAGAATTCCGGCTCTCACAGACCTGTTAGTTTTTCTTTAAGAAGCCCTCCTGTTCTCCACTCATTACCTGTATTAACTGCACCTGTTTGAACTCGTTACCTGTATAAAATACACCTGTCCACACACTCAATCAAACAGAGTCCAACCTCTCCACAATGGCCAAGACCAGAGAGCTGTGTAAGGACATCAGGGATACAATTGTAGACCTGCACAAGGCTGGGATGGGCTACAGGACAATAGGCAAGCAGCTTGGTGAGAAGGCAACAACTGTTGGCGCAATTATTTGAAAATGGAAGAAGTTCAAGATGACGGTCAATCACCCTCGGTCTGGGGCTCCATGCAAGATCTCACCTCGTTGGGGCATCAATGATCATGAGGAAGGTGAGGGATCAGCCCAGAACTACATGGCAGGACCTGGTCAATGACCTGAAGAGAGCTGGGACCACAGCTACAAAAATGTAGCTTTTTGGTCTAAACTCCACTCGCTGTGTTTGGAGGAAGAAGAAGGATGAGTACAACCCCAAGAACACCATCCCAACAGTGAAGCATGGAGATGGAAACATCATTATTTGGGGATGCTTTTCTGCAAAGGGGACAGGACGACTGCACCGTATTGAGGGGAGGATGGAAGGGGCCATGTATCGCGAGATCTTGGCCAACAACCTCCTTCCCTCAGTAAGAGCATTGAAGATGGGTCGTGGCTGGGTCTTCCAGCATGACAATAACCTGAAATACAGAGCAAGGGTAACTAAGGAGTGGCTCCGTAAGAAGCATCTCAAGGTCCTGGAGTGGCCTAGCCAGTCTCCAGACCTGAACCCAATAGAAAATCTTTGGAGGGAGCTGAAAGTCCGTATTGCCCAGCGACAGCCCCGAAACCTGAAGGATCTGGAGAAGGTCTGTATGGAGGAGTGGGCCAAAATCCCTGCTGCAGTGTGTGCAAACCTGGTCAAGACCTACAGGAAACATATGATCTCTGTAATTGCAAACAAAGGTTTCTGTACCAAATATTAAGTTCTGCTTTTCTGATGTATCAAATACTTATGTCATGCAATAAAAAGCAAATTAATTACTTAAAAATCATACAATGTGATTTTCAGGATTTTGGTTTTAGATTCCGTCTCTCAAAGTTGAAGTGTACCTATGATAAAAATTACAAACCTCTACATGCTTTGTAAGTAGGAACACCTGCAAAATCGTCAGTGTATCAAATACTTGTTCTCCCCACTGTATATCTGTCAGAATATGGAGGAGGGGGGGATCTACTTTATCTCTGCAATTGAGGCTGCACTGCATTGTACATATTTAAAAATCCAGAAAGAAACTATTCTGTCATGAAACTTGCCATTTTCTGACAATTCAATAGACAGAAGGCTTTAGTTACAGTGCACGCTACTTTCCCAATGATCTTCCAATGAATCTAGACTGGTGTTTTTGTTTTTCTTAACACTGCTGTTTTGTTTTTCTCAGTAACCCAGTCAGCCAGCCAGTCCTCAGAGAACTATGGCTGTGTCCCACATTGCACCCTATTCCCTATATAGTGCACTACGTTTGACCAGAGCCCTGTGGGCCCTAGTCAAAAGTAGTACACTATATAGGGAATAGGGTGCCATTTGGGATGCAACCCTAGTCAGCAACCTAGCGAGTCCTCAGAGAACTATGTGGTTGTTGTGATGTAACGGCCTGGCTGGGGAGAAATGTGGGAAAGCTGTGACCTGGTTGGTTGACCCCAGGATGGACCAGGACGGACATGCACCCTGTGGCACGTCCTGGACACCCCTCTCTCTATACTGAGGGAGACCAGTGGGTTTCATTCATCTTACAACAATAGGAAATACCTTTCTAAAAATATCACCTTAAACCACAATCAGGATGTAAATTGTACATTATTTTCCCCCTCCAACTCCAACTAAAGTGTATTTCTAGACACCAATATGACATTTCCTGCCTATTCCCTGGACTCGTATTGAACCGTGGAACATTGGAAAACACTTCCATGAGACACCAAAGCTGGAGAATTCCAAAGGAGAATCCTATTGTGCTATTTGTGTCTCTCTGAAATGCACCTTGAATGTTACCAGTATGATAGCATTGGAATCATCAAAGTAAGACCTGCAAAGTCAGTATCTTCAAATTAATAATGTTTTGTATTGTCATGATTTGGTTCCATTAAAGACGTCTCTTATTATAGGGTACATCCCAAATGGCACCTTATTCCCGATATAGAGCACTATTTTTCACCAGAGCTCTCTGGGAATAAGGCGCCATTTGGGACACAGCCATAAACTTAGAACAATCACCTTCTCCAAAAGTTCATCGGCCCTGTTCTCCAGTTCTCCCAGCTTGCCTGACCTCTCGTCAGCCTTGTAGAGATTATCTAGCATGATCACCTTCACCTCTTCCACCTCCTCCTGGGCCTGCTGCAGGCGGTTCTTCCCATTCTCCTGAACACACAACAAACAGTTTGGGGTTAATGGAAGATAAATCATGGAACCACTTCCGATTTTGTGTATATTTGATTCATGGTTTATTTGAATAGGGGCCGGTTTGAACACATTGATTGACACAATGATTGAACAATCATCATAAGCACCATAGTGTGTGTACAGATGTAGGATCTTATTTTGAGCCAGTTTCCTACAGCAGGAAAATAATCCTGCAGCAACAGTACATGTGAATAATTATGTGGATTATAATTAAAGGACATTTTTGTAGGCGTTGATGCATTTTTCATAACGGAAAATCAAGTCTGAAATTTCAAAGTGGACATTACAAACTTTAAAAGCCTTTTTAAACCTCAAATACACTAAACGTTTTCAATTTTCTGGGTTGCAGGAAAGTTATACTGCAACAGGGTGATCAAATTAAGATAATTACAGCTGTAGCTCACCAAAAAAAATGCAACATCTGTCCCTATCTTTGTGTCTCCATGTTAAAGGTAATATTTTATGTTGTGTAGCCTATGCAATGGTTAACAATAGTGCATTGTTTACACAGTAACATTAATCATTAGTCATATTGGCTGAGAGATTAAGTTTCCATAGAGCAAACAAGACAGAACAGGAATATGACAGCCAACAACTGAAGTGGGGCAGATTTTCCTGGACATCTGGATTACTCTGTTTTCTGTAACCTTGGAGTCTGTCTGGAGGAACATGGCAGCACCATACAGCTCTCCAAACAAATGAACCACTTTAGCCTGGGGCAACGAAGGTTGAACAACCCACTGTGACAATGACAGTCTTGGACGCCACCAAAATCTACTATAAACTATAGGGGCCAAATCCTAACTGAGATGTGCACACTTAAATAATGTATTGATATCAATGGAAGACTTAGGCGGAAACTCGCAAATCTCAAGTTACTAAAAACGTAAAAAGGATATTTAATAATAGCTTGTGCAGAGCTTGATTTATATCCTAATGGGACTGTCCATGACCTTTTGCCCTCTGTGCCTGACAGGGAAGTGAGTGATTCAGGAGTCAAGGATGCTGAGTGCTCTAACACTAAAGCTCAGACACACCGGTAGGATTGTCAAATGTTTTCCAGATGACAGTACTTAGCACCTCTAAACAGAGTGTAGGCAGTCAATCTCTTTTGTGTTCACACAGCAAAGACCTTGACGTCAACAGCCACTCAGCCTTGTTAAAATACTCCAAACCAGAAGGTGGCAGTAGCGTTGTTTGGCAATGCATGTCTGTGTGTGTTGCTTAGTTTATGGTCTAGATTCCAATGTTAGCTAGCTAGCTAATATTGCTATTTTGTAAAAAGCCCTTGATACTATCCAGATGGCTACAGCTAGATAACGACCTAGGGACGGTAGCTAGCTAACAAGATAACAAAGAAACAATTCAATTCACACTCCATAATCCCATACTGCCAGTGCCAGCCCATAGCCAAATGTTTAGCCAACTAGCTAATAATAGTATATTCGCTAGCTAGCGCAACATAGCTAGCTAGCTAAGGACACTGCACTAACTCGGCAGCTAACTAATGGAAAGTAATCCATTGTGATTTCATTATAAGGTCAATACTAGCTAGAGTGGTTAGCTAGCTTTGAGGAAGTATTTAGTGTTGTGTGCATTGTGTCTGCGCACTTAGCTAGCTACCGTCCCATAGCCTACATTGTACAGTGAGGGAAAAAAGTATTTGATCCCCTGCAACAAAAACATCCAGAAAAACGCATGTAAAAAATGTTATAAATGTATTTGCATTTTAATGAGGGAAATAAGTATTTGACCCCCTCTCAATCAGAAAGATTTCTGTCTCCCAGGTGTCTTTTATACAGGTAACGAGCTGAGATTATAGCACACTCATAAAGGGAGTGCTCATAATCTCAGCTTGTTACCTGTATAAAAGACACCTGTCCACAGAAGCAATCAATCAATCAGATTTCAAACTCTCCACCATGGCCAAGACCAAAGAGCTCTCCAAGGATGTCAGGGACAATATTTTAGACCTACACAAGGCTGGAATGGGCTACAAGACCATCGCCAAGCAGCTTGGTGAGAAGGTGACAACAGTTGCTGCGATTATTCGCAAATGGAAGAAACACAAAAGAAATGTCAATCTCCCTCGGCCTCCATGCAAGATCTCACCTCGTGGAGTTGCAATGATCATGAGAACGGTGAGGAATCAGCCCAGAACTACACAGGAGGATCTTGTCAATGATTTATTTATTTATTTTTGTCATTTAGCAGACGCTCTTATCCAGAGCGACTTACATGAGCAATTAGGGTTAAGTGCCTTGCTGAAGGGCACATCGACAGATTTGTTCAACCTAGTCGGCTGGGGGATTAGAACCAGCGACCTTTCAGTTACTGGCACAACGCTCTTACCCACTAAGCCACCTGCCACCCGTGGTGGGACCATAGTCACCAAGAAAACAATTGGTAACACACTACGCCGTGAAGGACTAAAATCCTGCAGCGGCCGCAAGGTCCCCCTGCTCAAGAAAGCACATATACATGCCCGTCTGAAGTATGCCAATGAACATTTGAATGATTCAGAGGAGAACTGGGTGAAAGTGTTGTGGTCAGATGAGAACAAAATGGAGCTCTTTGGCATCAACTCAACTCGCCGTGTTTGGAGGAGGAGGAATGCTGCCTATGACCCCAAGAACACCATCCCCACCGTCAAACATGGAGGTGGAAACATTATGCTTTGGGTCTGTTTTTCTGCTAAGGGGACAGGACAACTTCACCGCATCAAAGGGACGATGGACGGGGCCATGTACCGTCAGATCTTGGGTGAGAACCTCCTTCCCTCAGCCAGGGCATTGAAAATGGGTCGTGGATGGGTATTCCAGCATGACAATGACCCAAAACACACGGCCAAGGCAACAAAGGAGTGGCTCAAGGGGAAGCACATTAAGGTCCTGGAGTGGCCTTGCCAGTCTCCAGACCTTAATCCCATAGAAAATCTGTGGAGGGAGCTGAAGGTTCGAGTTGCCAAACGTCAGCCTCGAAACCTTAATGACTTGGAGAAGATCTGCAAAGAGGAGTGGGACAAAATCCCTCCTGAGATGTGTGCAAACCTGGTGGCCAACTACAAGAAACGTCTGACCTCTGTGATTGCCAACAAGGGTTTTGCCACCAAGTACTAAGTCATGTTTTGCAGAGGGGTCAAATACTTATTTCCCTCATTAAATGCAAATCAATTTATAAACATTTTGACATGCGTTTTTCTGGATTTTTTGTTGTTATTCTGTCTCTCACTGTTCAAATAAACCTACCATAAAAATTATAGACTGATCATTTCTTTGTCAGTGGGCAAACGTACAAAATCAGCAGGGGATCAAATACTTTTTCCCTCACTGTATATGAAGTGTGTATCGATCCCGGCAGTCTGAGTCGGGTCCTGTCTGGTGACTAGTTTTTCTGTTCGGGATCTCCAGTTTCCCGAGGGTTCGGGAACGCTCCGGGGAGCTCTCTTGATTTCCGCACCTGCATCCCATCAGCAATCTGCACACCTGGTCCTGATCATCACCCCTTCTTAGGCTCTGGCCTAACATCCAGTCCCTGCCGGATCGTTAGCCATGAACAGTAGGTTTACCAGAGTATCCGTCTTAGAGCCTAGCGTTAGTTTTGTTGTTTTTTCACCTTGTTGGTTGGTTGCTTACTTACCCCCGTTTTGTTCCATCTGCAGTCACCCGTCCGGAACCTTCATCCAACCTCTGCCTGGTGGTCGGCGGCTGCCGACCCAGGATGGGATCAACCACTGCACCCCCAACAACTAATCAACGCCGCCCGCTCTGTTCCCTGGATTATTCAGCATCACTCTTGAATTTGTAATAAACACTCACCTTCGTTGCAACTTACCTTGTCCTGGTCTGCTTCTGGGTTCTGGCTTAGCAACTCGTGACAGAACGATCCGGCCAGTAATGAACCCAGCGGACCTGGACTCTGTTCGCCATGCCATTACCCATCAGGAGAAGATGTTGGGCCATCATAGCACGGTACTACAGGAGATCGCGTTGTCAGTTCGAACCTTTCTACCGGTCTGACGGAGGTCCAGAACCAACGCAAGTTTCGGTGGAGGATCCACTACCGGTTTCACCCATCTCGCCTGCCGCTTCTGGAGCTGTGTCCTTCCGTGAGCCCCAGGTTCCGACGCCGGATAGATATGAGGGGAGCTGGGAAGATGCCGTTCCTTCCTTATGCAGTGTGGATTAGTGTTCGATCTACAGCCCTACTCTTATGCCACAGACAAGGCTAGGATAGCCTTTGTGATGGCGTTGCTGCGTGGTCGAGCGCTGGAGTGGGCTTCAGCCGTTTGGGAACGACAAGACCCCTGCATGGCTTCATACCAGAGGTTCACGGCCGAGATGAGGAAGCTCTTCGACCATTCCGTCCGAGGAGGGACGCAGCTAGGCGCCTGTTTTCGCTTCACCAAGGAACTCGCAGCGTGGCCGACTTCGTGATCGAGTTCAAGACGTTGGCTGTGGAGAGTGGGTGGAACGAGAGTCTCTGCAAGCGGCCTTTTACCAGGGTCTGTCGGAGCAGCTCAAGGATGAGTTGATCTCCTATCCGGAGCCTAGTGACCTGGACAGCTTGGTAGCCTTGTCTATTCGGGTGGATAATCGAGTCCGAGAGCGAAGGAGGGGAGAAGCAATGGGGTCCGTCCAATCGATCAGCTTCTCAGTTCCCAGTCGGGTCGGGTGGTGGACCAGAACACGTCGATCATTCTCCACCACAAAGGATTAGTGGAGAGGTCCTCTCTCCCGATTCTGAACCCATGCAAGTGGGGCGCCACGGGTTAACCAAGGAGGAGCGTCAACATAGACGTAAGACCAACTGCTGCCTCTACTGTGGTAGCTCGGGACATTACATCTCCACTTGTTCCCGGCGGTCGTCAAACTGCCCGGCTCGCTAAAGTTGGGAGGACTTTTAGCGAGCCAGTTTCAACCTCTCAGTACCTCTGTCAGACCCCGTTTCCCGGCTACCCTTGTGAACAGGAATCAGAGCTTAGCGATTAACGCTTTTATCGATTCAGGTGCCGATGGAAGCTTTCTTGATGCCGAGTTGGTGGAACAGCTGGGGCTTTCCAAGGAGCAATTGCCGGAAGCCATTGAAGCGACCACTCTGAACGGCAGTAGTCTGGCACGTATCACGATGAGGACGGAACCGGTTAAGATGCGGTTGTCGGGGGAATCATTCTGAGATGATTTCATTCTTCATTCTGCCGTCTTCCCATGTTCCTCTGGTCCTTGGATACCCCTGGCTGAAGGAACACAATCCCACGTTCGATTGGGTGACGGGCAAGGTAACGAGTTGGAGCCTTGATTGTCATGCTAACTGTCTCAAGACTGCCTGCCCCCATTCGGTTCCCAGTCAGGTGATTGAGGCTAAACCCCCAGATTTGTCCCTGGTTCCCGAGACATATCACGATTTGGGGAAGTTTTCAGTAAGCAGAAGGCTCTGTCACTCCCTCCCCACCCGACCATATGATTGTGCCATCAACCTGTTCCCTGGAGCTGTCTACCCCAAGGGAAGGTTATACAGTATCTCCCGACCTGAACGTGAGGCTTTGGAGACCTACATCAAGGAGTCCCTAGCTGCTGGTCTCGTTCGTCCCTCGTCATCACCCCTGGGGCAGGATTCTTCTTTGTGGGTAAGAAGGATGGCTCTCTTCGACCGTGTATTGATTATCGGGGGTTGAATGACATCACGGTCAAGAACAAGTATCCCCTGCCCTTGATGAGTTCTGCCTTCGACTCCTTACAGGGTGCTGCGGTGTTCACCAAGCTAGACCTACGCAATGCGTATCACATGGTCCGGATCAGAGAGGGGGACGAGTGGTTGACGGGTTTCAATACACCGATGGGTCACTTCGAGTATCAGGTGATGCCGTTTGGACTGACCAATGCTCCAGCGGTATTCCAGAGTATGGTGAACGACGTCCTGAGAGATATGATCGGTCTCTTTGTGTTTGTTTACCTGGATGACATTCTGATCTTCTCGAAGGAACCTTCCGACCACGTCCAGCATGTCCGGCAGGTTCTGCAGCGATTGTTGGAGAATCGCCTGTTCGTGAAGGCCGAGAAGTGCGAGTTTCACGCCCACACGACATCCTTTCTCGGGTACATCATCTCCAGGGAGAGATTAGGATGGACCAGGAGAAGGTTAGAGCGGTTCTGGAATGGGCCCAGCCCGGTACGAGATTGCAGCTCCAGAGATTTTTGGGGTTTGCGAATTTCTACCGCAGATTCATCCGGGATTACAGCCGCTGTGGCCGCTCCGTTAACTGCCTTGACTTCCAGTATCAGGACCTTCAAGTGGAATCCGAGGCGGATCGAGCGTTTCTGGATTTGAAGAGGCGATTCACCAACGCACCGATTCTCTCTCAACCGGACACGGCCCCGTCAGTTCGTCGTTGAAGTGGGCCGCGTCTGATGTGGGAGTTGTTCGCCATCCTGTCGCAGCGATGCTCCACGGACAGTAAACTCCATCCCTGCGCCTACTACTCTCGTCGCCTTTCGCCTGCGGAGAGGAATTACGATGTGGGTAACCGGGAGCTTCTCGCGGTGAAACTTGCCTTGGAGGAGTGGCGCCACTGGTTGAGGGGGCGGAGCAACCGTTTATTGTCTGGACTGACCACAAGAATCTTGCTTACGTGCAATCGCTAAACGTCTCAACTCCCGTCCAGGCCAGGTGGGCGTTGTTTTTGGAACGATTCAAGTTTTCCCTGACGTTCCGACCTGGATCTAAGAACGGCAAGGCGGACGCCTTGTCCCGGATGTTCTCCAAGACGGAGGAGAGTGGGTCCAAGACCGAGACAATTCTCCCCCGGAACTGCGTCGTGGGAGCAGTTATGTGGAAGATTGAGGAGGAGGTGCTGGCGGCCCTTCGGACTCAGCCCGGTCCCGGTAGCAGTCCACCCGGTCGGTTGTTTGTGCCTGAGTCGGTTCGTCCTGCTGTCCTCAAATGGTCCCACGCCAGCAAGATGGCTTGTCACCCTGGCGTGGCTTTCGGACAATGGCGTTTCTTCGCAGACGTTTTTGGTGGCCTGCCATGGCCGAGATACTTTCGGGGTTTTGTTGCTGCCTGTCCAGTGTGTGCGCAGAATAAGAGTACCAATCGGCCCAGCTCTGGACTACTTCACCCCCCTTCCTATTCCCCGGCGACCATGGTCGCATCTGGCCCTGGACTTCGTCACTGGGTTGCCCGCGTCTGAGGGGAACACGGTCGTTCTGACTATCGTGGACAGATTCAGCAAGTTCGCCCACTTTGTGCCAATTGCCAAGCTTCCTCTGCCTCGGAGACGTCCGAGATCCTGGTTAGGGAGGTTTTCAGGGTCCACGGTTTGCCCAGTGATATCGTTTCCGACCGTGGTCCTCAGTTTACCTCTGCTGTCTGGAAGTCCTTCTGTTTGGCCATTGGAGCTACAGTCAGTCTCACATCTGGTTTTCACCCCCAATCCAATGGTCAGGCGGAGAGAGCCAACCAGAAGATGGAATCCACGCTACGCTGTCTGGTCTCTTCCAACCCCACCTCCTGGGTCTCTCAGTTGCCTTGGGTTGAGTATGCCCACAATACTCTCCCTACATCTGCCACTGGGATGTCTCCCTTCCAGTGCCTGTATGGCTACCAACCTCCCCTGTTCCCTTCTCAGGAGAGGGAGCTCTCAGTGCCTTCTGTTCAGGCCCATATTCGTCGTTGCCACCGGACCTGGCATCGGGCCAGAAAGGCACTCCTTAGAGTTTCGTGACCGGTATCAGCTCCAGGCGAATCGTCGCCGGATCCCGCTCCCACCTATACCATCGGAGATAGGGTTTGGTTGGCCACACGGGATCTTCCGTTACGGACTGAGTCTAGGAAGTTGTTACCGAAGTTCATTGGTCCGTTTGTGGTGAAGAAGGTGATCAATCCAGTGGCAGTTCGACTCAAACTACCGAGGACGCTCAGAGTCCATCCCACCTTTCATGTCTCCCTGCCTCAAGCCTGTCTTCCTCAGTCCTCTGTTGCCTCCTCCGCCTCCTCCTCCTCCTCCTCGGATGATCGGAGGTGGTCCTGCCTACACGGTGCGTCGCATCATGGATTCCAGACGGCGGGGCCGGGGTTTCCAGTATCTCGTGGACTGGGAGGGGTATGGTCCTGAAGAGAGGAGTTGGATTCCGCGGCGACAGGTCCTAGATGCTGACCTCATCAGTGACTTCTACCGCCTCCATCCTGGCGCTCCGGGAGTCCGCCCGGTGGCGTTCGTCGGAGGGGGGTACTGTAACGATCCCGGCAGTCTGAGTCGGGTCCTGTCTGGTGACTAGTTTTTCTGTTCGGATCTCCAGTTTCCCGAGGGTTCGGGAACGCTCCGGGAGCTCTCTTGATTTCCGCACCTGCATCCCATCAGCAATCTGCACACCTGGTCCTGATCATCACCCTTCTTAGGCTCTGGCCTAACATCCAGTCCCTGCCGGATCGTTAGCCATGAACAGTAGGTTTACCAGAGTATCCGTCTTAGAGCTTAGCGTTAGTTTTGTTGTTTTTTCACCTTGTTGGTTGGTTGCTTACTTACCCCCGTTTTGTTCCATCTGCAGTCACCCGTCCGGAACCTTCATCCAACCTCTGCCTGGTGGTCGGCGGCTGCCGACCCAGGATGGGATCAACCACTGCACCCCCAACAACTAATCAACGCCGCCCGCTCTGTTCCCTGGATTATTCAGCATCACTCTTGAATTTGTAATAAACACTCACCTTCGTTGCAACTTACCTTGTCCTGGTCTGCTTCTGGGTTCTGGCTTAGCAACTCGTGACAGTGTGACTGGCTCATGACATTTAACCATGGATGTATGTACAGAGAAAATGCCCTATTTTTTCCCTTTTGTTGTCACTCCTGTTGGCTACCCCACGTGGGGGTATGTGCTGTCTGATTTGAGTCAAAGTCAAGTTGTTGGCCACTGACGAGCATTGCGATTCTACAGGTAGAAACAGCTTATTCGTCGCTACCGGGTTGGCACGCAGCAGGTACCGCCACAGAGTTTCTAAATCCAAAGGCGCAACATTGCGAGACTTCCGGGAATCCTTGCGAAACAGACCAAGCCGGGGTTTGGGGTTTGAGAAGTAAATTATTCTTCCTTTGTTGTTAGTTTTCTCTCAATCCAAAGGTATAACCTAGATTCGAGCCAATTTATTTAACTAGACAAGTCAGTTAAGAACAAATTCTTATTTACAATGACGGCCTACACCGGAGGACGCTGGACCAATTGTGCGCCGCCCTATGGGACTCCCAATCACGGCCGGTTGTGATACAGCCTTGAATCGAACCAGAGGGTCTGTAGTGACACCTCAAGCACTGAGATGCAGTGCCTTAGACCGCTGCGCCACTCGGGACACCAATGTCTTAAGTAGTTGAACATGTTATTACTCCAACCTCGTTAAAGTAACAAACTGACACGTTTTCATTTTCGTCAAAAACTACTTTATAGTAGTTTTTGACAGTTCAGCGCAAGACGACCATTAGATCCTAGCGTTAGACCCTAGCTTTGCTAGCCAACCTTGCTATGACATCGCCTACAAGTGTGGTCAGGGATTTATATTGAAGAAGCAGTTTCTGCCTATCTTCATACTGTACTGTCTTTGGTACCACTTTTGTTCTAGCAAGAGAAGGAACGGCCTCCCACTATGATAAGTACTTATCTGCAATGAGATTCTCTGTTTCATACAGGAAACCAAGAGACTGAACAAAACAAGTGCAATCTCAGCGACTCTGATGATTTCATATTTCACTGTCATTACTTCTTCGACACCCTTTCATACACACAACCAGAGTGGGCTATGGCGAGGTTAGAACACTAGTTCAGTGCCATCGTAGTGACAAGTTAGGACTAGCTGTTATAAATTACAGGTCAATGCATAATGAGTTATACAAGCTTTAGTAAAAGCTGCATTTCTTTCCCATTTATACTCGCTATTACAGCTGTCATGTGGTGAATAGACTACATTTGGATTGCTGTAGTTAAATTGGATTGAAACATAAAGTTTGAGGATATGTATGGCACTGATTTAGTTCACCCCACTCAATAGTCTGTTTAAAAATCAACCGGCGACAAAGTCTTCACACAGGAACTGCTGCCCCTTCCAGTTCCCCTCCTTGCTTCCTTCCTCCCTTCACTCCCTTACTCACTCCAGCCTCAATGAGAGTAGGCTACCTGGCAATTTGCTAGGAAACCCCCTCTCACAAATTGACAAGATGTTTTTTTACAATGCTACTCCAATGAAAAGGACAGGGATAGTCTGCTTATGGACTTCAGAGATATTTATGGGATATACTAACAGAGCTGGGTCTATATCTGTTATTAAATAAGAGTACGTCATCAACTAACATATAAAATATCTAGCCATTTAAATTTGGTTGATTGGGAGGTTAATATCCTACTCTAAATTATTACCCTGGCCCTCTGATGACGTTCACAAAACATTTTCAGAAATGCTCACATGGTCTGTATGAAATCATCTACTTGCATGAATTTGTTTGAAATGTGTATGATCTCTCAAAATCATATCCAAAGAATAGAAAAAAAGATACACTACCGGTCAGATGTTTTAGAACACCTACACATTCAAGGGGTTTTCTTTACTTTTACTGTTTTCTACATTGTAGAATAATAGTGAAGACATCGAAACTATGAAATAACACATATGGAATCATGTAGTAACCAAAAAAGTGTTAAACAAATCAAAATATATTTTATTTTTGAGATTCTTCAAATAGTCACCCTTTGCCTTGATGACAATGGTATCCAGGCTCTGTCGTAGCCGGCCGCGACCGGGAGACCCACGGGGCGGCGCACAATTGGCCCAGCGTCGTCCGGGGTAGGGGAGGGAATGGCCGGCAGGGATGTAGCTCGGTTGGTAGAGCATGGCATTTGCAAAGCCAGGGTTGTGGGTTCGATTCTCACGGGGGGCCAGTATGAAAAAAAAAATATATATAATAATGTATGCACTCACTCTGGATAAGAGCGTCTGCTAAATGACTATAAAAAAATTACAATAAAATAAAAATGACAGCTTTGCACACTCTTGGCATTCTCTCAACCAGCTTCACCTGGAATGCTTTTCCAACAGTCTTGAAGGAGTTCCCACATATGCTGAGCACTTGTTGGCTGCTTTTCCTTCCCTCTGCGGTCCGACTCAATCCAAACCATCTCAATTGGGTTGAGGTTGGGGGATTGTGGAGGCCAGGTCATCTGATGCAGCACTCCATCACTCTCCTTCTTGGTAAAATAGTCCTTACACAGCCTGGAGTTGTGTTGGGTCATTGTCCTGTTGAAAAACAAATGATATTCCCACTAAGCCCAAACCAGATGGGATGGCGTATCGCTGTAGAATGCTGTGGTAGCCATGCTGGTTAAGTGTGCCTTGAATTCTAAATAAATCACAGACAGTGTCACCAGCAAAGCACCTCCACACCATAACACCTCCTCCTCCATGCTTTATGGTGGGAAATACACATGCAGAGATCATGCGTTCACCCACACCGCGTCTCACAAAGACACGGCGGTTGGAACCAGAAATCTCAAATTTGGACTCCAGACCAAAGCGCAAATTTCCACCGGTCTGGTGTCCATTGCTCATGTTTCCTGGCCCAAGCAGGTCGCTTCTTATTATTGGTGTCATTTAGTAGTGGTTTCTTTGCAGCAATTCAACCATCAAGGCCTGATTCACACAGTCCCCTCTGAACAGTTAATGTTGAGATGTGTCTGTTAATTGATCTCTGTGAAGCATTTATTTGGGCTGCAATTTCTGAGGCCGGTAACTCTAATGAACTTATCCTCTGCAGCAGAGGTAACTTAGGTCTTCCATTCCTGTGGCGGGCCTCATGAGAACCAGTTTCATCATAGCGCTTGATGGTTTTTGCGATTGAACTTGAAGAAACTTTCAAAGTTCTTGAAATGTTCTGTATTGACTGACCTTCATGTCTTAATGTAATGATGGACTGTCGTTTCTCTTTGCTTATTTAAGCTGTTCTTGCCATAAAATGGACTTGGTCTTTTACCAAATAGGGCTATCTTCTGTATACCACCCCTACCTTGTCACAACACAACTGATTGGCTCAAACGCATTAAGAAGGAAAGAAATTCCACAAATTAACTTTTTTTTTTAACACCTGTTAATTGAATTGCATTCCAGGTGACTACCTCATGAAGCTGGTTGAGAGAATGCCAAGAGTGTGCAAGGCTGTCATCAAGTAAAAAGGGTGGCTATTTGAAGAATCTCAAATATAAAATATATTTTGATTTGTTTAACACTTTCTTAGTTACTGCATAATTCCATATGTGTTATTTCATAGTTTGATGTCTTCACTATTATTCTACAATGTAGAAAATAGTAAAAATAAAGAAAAACCTTGGAATGATGTCACGCCCTGACCTGGAGAGACTGTTATTATCTAGGTCGTTTGGTCAGGGTGTGAAAGTCTAGGTTTGGTATTTCTATGTTTGGCCGGGTGTGGTTCCCAATCAGAGGCAGCTGTCGCTCGTTGTCTCTGATTGGGGATCATACTTAGGCAGCCAGTTTTCCTGCCTGGGTTGTGAAATCTTGTTTGTGTTTCGGTGAGTTTGGCTTGTTTGTGTATAGCCTTCCGACGTCACATTTCGTCAGTGTTTATCCAGTTTAATAAACATGTTCGCATACCACGCTGCACCTTGGTCTGACCCGTCTCTCAACGACCGTGACAAATGAGTAGGTGTGTCCAAACTTTTGACTGGTACTGTATGTTTGAACTCCTTCAAGACTGTTAGAAAAGCATTCCAGGTGATGCTGGTTGAGAGAATGCCAAGAGTGTGCAAAGCTGTTATCAAGGCGAAGGATGGCTATTTCAAGAATCTCAAATATAAAATATATTTTGATTTGTTTAACACTTTTTTTGGTTACTACATGATTCCATGTGTTATTTCATGGTTTTGATGTCTTCACTATTATTCTACAATGAAAAAATTGTAAAAATAAAGAAAAACCGTTGAATGAGTAGGTGTTCTAAAACTTTTGACCAGTAGTGTATATTATGAATATTTAAAAGTTAAATTAACTGTATTACATGACGTAAGCTACATAACAGCAGTGGTGTAAAGTACTGAAGTAAAAATACTTTAAAGTACTACTTAAGTAGTTTTTCGGGGTATCTGTACTTTACTTTACTACTTATATTTTAGACTACTTTTACTCCACTACATTCCTAACGAAAAGAATGCACTTTTTTACTCCATATATTTTGACAGGAAAATGGTCCAATTCACACACTTATCAAGAGAACATCCCTGGTCATCCCTACTGCCTCTGATCTGGCAGACTAGCTAAACACAAATGCTTCGTTTGTAAATTATGTTGGAGTGTGCCCCTGGCTACCCGTCAATAAAAATAAAAAAAGGAAAATTGTGCCATCTGGTTTGCTTAATATAAGGAATTTTAAATGGTTTTACTTTTGATACTTAAGTACATTTTAGCAATTCCATTTACTTTTGATACTTAAGTATATTTAAAACGAAATACTTTTACACTTTTACTCAAGTAGTATTTTACTGGGTGACTTTCACTTTTATCTGAGTCATTTTCTATTAAGGTATCTTTACTTTTACTCAAGTATGACAATTTAGTACTTTTTCCACCACTGCATAACAGTTAAGTTCAATGTATGAAAACGATCTAACGTAATTCAAAGCCAGGCTGTAGCCTAATGTAGGCTATACACATTCAGTGACAAAGGAACGCTTCTTACAGGTCTGTGCAATCTTTAAGTTCATAAACTAAATTATGAATACATAAACATATTTAAATATACTATTTCTTAAACCTTTTATTTACTAAAAAAAAATCATAACTTACCATTGCTTTCACGTTACTATCTCTATTCCCGTCGTAAACTGTCACTGAACCCAATGCATTCAGAGGCGCGTCTTGGCATACACTTTTGTTTTCGAACAAATGTGTTTATCCAAGATGCTTTTCCGATATCACAAACTTTTATTTTCACCTTATCTCATTTGTAGTTGGCTACAGTTCGTTGCTATTTTTCTTTTAGTCGATATTCTTTGTTTTTCCTGCTTAGCTCTCTCACACTTTCACTGAAGACTGCTGGTCGGGTCGTGTGACACCCACCCCTTCTCTGGAAGTCAGCAGAACAGACCCTGTGACGTCGCGGCCGTAATGTCACTGTATTTAAATGCTGGTCAGTTATATTAGATGCGTGATCATACTACAGAAGTGATAGGGCAAAAACGTACACCTTGCCTACCATTTTAAAATCTACAGATTTTACAGGCTTTGGACGAGTGTTATAGAGCCAACAGTATATATTCATGTTAAGCCATTGCCGTTTCTTTTCACCTAGGCTTACTATGACCGTAGCTAGTCTAATGAGTGGGCTATATGACCATGATCTGCCTTTTGATCAAGCTTCAAACACATTAGTAGAGGGGATTGAAAACAAAAACGGCATTTTATGACAATTTGGCCCACATTCAACAGGCTCCAAAACTCAAACAATGGGTCCTTGTCTGTGTTCGCTGTTAAGCAATGGTCAGTAGTGTGGATCTGAAAAAAATTGAGTTGTGGGCTACCAATTTCCATCCCAAATTCCTTGTGCTTCTAGTGTCCACCCTGTTCTGTTAATACTGTATTTCAATTCTAGTTTAACTCACAGCCTTACTCTGTATTCATTCAGTTATAATACATAATGAATTACGCTCACCATAAGAGTTACTGTTGATGTAAACCTACATTCCACTTATGACAACTGACATAACACAGCCATAATATGAAACTTTCAAACAGGACATATAGGAAAGGAAGGGAGGAGTGGGGTAAGGGAGCACAAACCACACAAAAATAAATAATGAGATTGAAAGTGAAGTAATACATGTGAGAGGAAGTATGAAAAATGTATTCACTCACTAACTGTAAGCCGCTCTGGATAAGAGCGTCTGCTAAATGACTAAAAATGTAAATGTAAAATGTAAGTAAAGCTTTTCTCACAGTTAAACATACGTAAAAATGTATATATTCCATTTGGTAGGGAATTCCCAAGTTTTCAGTAGGAAAATGCAGTCTGAGTAATTTGATCACTGAGCTGAATGCACATTCTTACATTATTTCATCATTACAACTATTCCTCTGTCAAGGTTTTGTGACATGAAACCAGAACAGAAAAATGTGAACGGAAACCACACTTTCTGTCAGAGTGCACTGTGCACCTGTATGCTTGGTATGTTTGTAATTAAGGTCATGCAGGAATATCTGTGGTCCTCCATCTTACCAATATGACATTAAACCAACCAACACTAACATTACGTTTTCACTACATTTTCATTAACTGTCCTTTAACTGTAATAAATAAATAATAAATAGGTTACCTGGGAAGGCAGGATTTTCTCTTTATCGCCATCATCTGTCAACATTGACTTAATGATAAACATGAAAAGAGGTAAGCTATAACCCTGGTTGCCAGCCTTGGCCTTATCCGAGCAGACTAGAGCTGTGCCCATTGTTGGGGCCCTTAATTGTGTATGGGGGGCAGGGATGGACTGGGACCACAAATCGGCTAACACACTGCCCATTTTTTTCCTTGAGGCCCCTATTATTAGGCAAATAATGATCATTCTGCACAAAACCCCATATTTAGAACGGTCCACTGGGTTAAAGATGGACAGGCCCATCCGGCATTTACCCGAACTGCCTTATGGCCAATCCATTTCTGTATGGGGGCAGATGACAGCCACCATGTGTGGTACTAACCAGACTCACTCAGGCCTGGTTAACAATGGGACACGTCTGGGTCCGTTCCACACCAACACAAAGAACATATTCAGTCCAGTCGGCCCTCTCTCCTTATCATTATGTAATACGTTAGAATGAGGATGGTGTGCTCACATCCACATGACTTCCAATTAGAATCTGGACAGAATGCGTAGCTACCATTTCCTGTCCGGTATAAATGGGCTCTTAGTTTCTTACATTGGAATCAGTTGTTTCAGGAATACATGATTGGTCATAAGGATTGCAAATATAAATGTAAAATGTCATGTGAGAAGCACCCTGGTAATATAAGATTAGCATTTTTTCATGTTTTGTTAAAAATAATCACATTCATTCTTGGGGATTAACAAGAACTACTCTACTCTGTTTATCATATATCCTGATGTCTAGTCACCTTACCCCTATACATATACCTTATATACCTTAACCCCTATACCACAGGAGGTTGGTGGCACCTTCATTGGGGAGGGTGGGCTGGTTGTAATTGCTGGAGCGGAATCAGTGGAATGGTATCAAATACATCGAACACATGGTTTCCATTCCAGCCATTATTATGAGCCGTCCTCCCCTCAGCTGCCTCCACTGCCCTATACATATCTACCTCTATCGATCCAGTATCCCTGCACATTGTAAATATGGTACTAGAACTGACGCTGTATACAGTATTCTTACATACTTTATCGTGTTCTTATTTCTTATTCTTATTTCTTGTGTTTTTGTTCTACCTTGCTAGTTTTAGTATTACATCGTTATTGTTCACCGCATTGTTGGGGTTAGAGCTGGCAAGAAAGGCATTTCACTGTACTTGTGCATGTGACATTAAAACGTAAAACTTGAAACTGAGGGGGTGTCAAAGTTGAGTCACTTGTGAAACATCATGTGTCATCAGATTTCCAACTGCTGTGAACCATCATACAGCAGCACAACAATTGAGACATTGTGTTGACATTGGCTGTGTTTACACAGACAGCCAAATTCTGATATTTTGTTCACTCATTTGTATTTTGCGCAATCAGACCAACTCTAAAAAAGATCTGATGTGATTGGTCAAAAGACCAATTAGTGGAAAAAATATCAGAATTGGGTTGCCTGTGTAAACGCAGCCTAAGTAGATCCGATCCAAGCAACCTCGACCCCTTTCCCGTCTGTGAGATCTGTGCTGTGAGATATCACACATGGATGGAGATTTAGAGATGTCATTGAGGTCTTTGCATGGCGAGTAAAAATAGCTAAAAGTAAACACTGTTTGGGCCCACTGTAAAACCTAATACACAGTCCAAGTAAATACTGTTAATGGTTACAGCAAATATGTTAAATATTAGATGAAAACTCTGGTAACCCTGACTGTTCTGATAATGGCTCAACTGTTCTGTTCTGTTGATTCAAAATAACACTGTAAGTCGCTCTGGATAAGAGCGTCTGCTAAATGACTAAAAATAAAATAAAAATAAACACCTTCACAAAGTAAACACTAATCGAGACTTCCTTTTCCCCCCTTAGCTTATTGAGAGATCCCAGCAGTTAGAACACAGTAAAAACAACCTAAGGGTTTTCCCCATGGTCCTTTCATCAACTATACCAACCTCTTTGTGTTAGTGTACTGTGTCTCCCTCTTGTGACGTTATGATCAAGCAAATATAATTTTAGACAAGAGGAAAGAACAAAACATAATCACTGTGTAAGTAAATACAATTTATTCTATAACTAATCAGATACAACATGATTGAACTCCATCAATTAATGAAAAACAAATAATTCTACAGCAATTGTTACTGGCCCAAATTCCCAATACATCCTACTGGTCTAAAATAGTTATATTTTTTACATTTTAGTCATTTAGCAGACGCTCTTATCCAGAGCGACTTACAGTTAGTGAGTGCATAAATTTTTCCCCCCATACTGGTCCCCCGTGGGAATCGAACCCACAACCCTGGCGTTGGCAGCGCCATGCTATACCAACTGAGCTACACGGGACTGTCTCTGGCCTGGAGCCCCATGGCTACACATATCTGACATTTATGATCGGACTGTAGCAAGGCACATTATGGTGGCAGCCTTATAAAAAACAGAACAAATATTCATGTGGTCATACTTTTAATTAAGGAATTAAGGCAAAATTGTATTTCAATAATTTCCCATTACAAAAATAGTGTCAGGCATTTTCTAAGTATGTAGACACTTTTTAATCCAAGCATGTCATTTCATACTCCTTCATTGGTATTGTTGATCAAAAAGAACATTAATAAAGTAATATGAGAAACAAAAGAAAACAAAGATGTTCAGTAGGGATGAGAAATATAAAATGTTAATAAATAGCCTTAAATGAACCTCAATGTTACACTACTCGGATGGTTTAGGGCCCGATGTGGGTGCTTTACAAATGTACTAACAGGTGAATAAACTAAACATGAACTATATACACACATGGGAGGTAACTCCTTGACCTCTCCAAAGCTCGGATGGTATCGTACCATTGGAGTGGGCATTGGGATAAATTAAAACGCAAAGTAGCTAAAGAATACATGTACCAAAGCTACTCTGCAATTTATCGTTTTAATGGAGTCAAGATTACATTATCAGAATGAATACATTTTGGGGGAATTAAGACTTAAGTGGGTAAAGAAATAAAGGGGAAGAAATAGGTAAGCAATTACTGAATTACAGTACATTACAATTGAAAGCTACTGCCTTGTTTTAGGAAGACACTAACTAAGCGATGTCATGACAGCAGTCATAGGAGCTTTAGACATTAGTTTGGACCAGCAGGGGAGTTGTTAGCTGTTCAATCATCCCTCTCTCACAGCAGCTTAACTGGAGTTAGCCAGGGTTTCCAAGACCTGGGTACAAGGAACATGACAACCAGCATAGGTCATTACAAGAGTTCCAGCAGGTTATGTATGATGGAGTATCAGGTCATGGATAGAGGTGTAAAGACCTTTCACTTCTCCAGAGTCTCCCACCATTCTCTCTCTCTTTCCCTCTCTCAGTTCCCACCAACCTATGTCTCGTCTGTGGCCTCCGATGCTTTCTTTCACTAACCCTGCAAGTCAGAAACCCTGTTCTCCCAACTTTCAAAACAAAAACACTGTGACAACTGTTCTAGTAACCAGCTCAGCTAAAACACATTCAAATGTGGTGAAAAAAGTGGGAAAAGACTAACTACACAAACAATTTAAAATAATTATCAGCAACAATGACCATGACAAACATTCATCTCTACAGCACAAATCTCTTCATATCTCCCATGTTCACACGTTCAAATCTGTTCTGACCTTTGACCTCTTGGAGGCTTAACTCATTACCCGACTGTGTGTGGATCACATTACATACCCTAAAAACACCAAATGGATAGAAACCATAAATGCCATATAAATGCCAGCATGAATTTGGAAATGTGTCACAAAGAACATTATATAGGCTACAATGCCAATATCTACCCCTTAATTAGTACTTTGGTCTTTCCTGAAAAACAGTTGCGGCCCAGCATTAATAGAGAGAGCAGGGGATTTAAAGTAATGTTTTCTTCTTCAAATAAACCATATGGTGTTTGAATGGCCAAAGACTGGCTAGACTGGGGGTGTGAAGCTGCACAAGAGTTGAGACAGTGATGTATTTGAGAAAGAGGGAGAAAAGCCAACATGCATCATTTCAAAGTAATGACGCATTATTGAACTGTAGAGTCAACAGTAGCTATTGATCATGAGCCAAGTTGGTCTCTCTTGAAGTTGGGCTTCTCTTGAAAGAAATTGCTCAGGTGGTAAGTAAGCTAACAAGTGTGTGCGTGTGTATGTGCGATGTACTGTAAATGTGTGTCTCCGCCATGGAGGGTTATAGTCCTTTTGTGGGTGTTGGAAGAGGGGGAGCAGGCGAGCTGGTAGGGATGACTCCAGTGGCAAGCAGTACGATGATGAGGATTACGACGAGGACGATGACCACGATCACCACCCACAGCTTCATGTTCTTCCACCAGTAGGAACGAGCCACCTTCTGGGACGTGTGCTTGAAGTTCTGAGCCTGAGGGAAGATGGGATGCTATTAGGAACATGTTAACAAAAATCCTACCACTTGCATCGTTTTGCAGTAACCGATGCTTTGCAAACTGTGTGTGTGTCTACTACATTTTATTGTTTTACTGTAAGTGTGTTGAGAATTTTAAATGCAAGTTTGATTTGATATAATTAGATTTAAACTGAAGATAAGTATGGTACACAAACCCAAACAGTGGGTCACAAACTCTTCAAGTCCATATGGATACCTAATTTGGATTAACTATGAAATAAAAAAAACAGTAGAGGAGCACACAAGATGGGAAGACCAGTGTTGTAGGACTGACCCCAGCCTGCAGGTCCTCTGACTTGCCCATCAGGTCATCCAGCCTCTCTCCTCGGGCCAGGATCCGGTCCACGTTCTGGGTCATTATGTCCTTCACCCCCTCCACCTGAGATTGCAGGGTCTTCACCTTGTCCTGCTCCACCACCGCACCCTGCTCCTGGAGAAAAACAGAGACAGACAGTGATAGAACATGAGAGACAGACAGTGATAGAACATGAGAGAGAGAACGAGAGAGAGAGAGCATGAGAGCGAGAGAAAGCATGAGCGAGAGAGAGAAAGCATGAGCGAGAGAGAGCGAGTGAGAGAGAGAGAGAGAGAGAGAGGTCAATGAGGATAAAACGCTTCAGCAGCCATCCATCAAATGTTTTCGGAAACTGGTGATATCGGTGTGAAATGTGGACCATCAAGCCAAGGGTAAATGACTCAAGTACTCAAATTAGTGTTATTTTGTATTCTCTTACAAAAGCTTTATCAACAATCCATTTACAACAGCAGGCAGAGGACCCTGTGCATCAGTTTTACACCTGTATGTACTGTATCTTTAGGTCATATCTCCAAGTCATAACTGCCTTTTAATGATCATGTAAGACCTGCACACAAAAAAAGGTTGTAATCATTAGTCCAAAAAGTTTTGCAACGGAATCCGTTCACTCCAAACTGAAAACATTTTGCAACGAGAGTTTCTATTGTACAAATTCATGTAGGTCCCTCCCCGTTTCCTTCCATTTGCTTCCGTTTGGAATACACTCAACGATCCAACGAGGCATGTCCGGATCAGGAACATTTGTATCTTTCAACTAGGCCTATTTTATTGCCAGGAGGCATACATGAAAGAAAGGCCCTTGTAACTGTTCATCACTCCCCAATTTTCATTCATATTTGACATCCAGACCTTGCTGTGTGAACTTCAACACTTTAAAGTGCAAAAGATGCTATAAGATGTTGCTGTAAGGCGTTGAAGTGTTACGCCAATACTATATGTATGTAAGAGAAAGGGGTGTGTGTGTGTGCATGCGTGTGTTGCACATTTCTCCCAAACCCCATGAGCAGGCCCACTGGCTCACAACACAGGCATCTATTCTTTCTTTCTTTCTTTCTTTCTCTTTCTTTCTTTCCACTCGGTGAGTCTCCTCCCTCTCTCCTTCACAACCTGCTCTCTCCCGGCACAGGGCTCTGCCTGCATGAGGCCGACTGAATGGCAGACTGCTATCAAATGACAAGTCCTACTGAGAGAGAAAAATGATATACTGTTTAGCTAAAGTCTCCTTTGGGTGTTTCCTCACGAAGGTAGAACAAAAAATACCATGAATTTTTAGATTTCCACAAAATGTAATCCATAGACGGGTCCTTTGAAGGAAGGTACAGTGCATTCGGGAAGTATTCAGGCCGATTGACTTTTTCCACATTTCGTTACGGTACAGCCTTATTCTAAAATGAATTAAATAGTTCCCCCCCCCTCATTAATCTACACACATTACCCCATAATGACAAAGCAAAAACAGGTTTTTATACATTTTTGCAAATGTATAAAATAAAATAAACGGAAATACCACATTTACATAAGTATTCAGACCCTTTACTCAGTACTTTGTTGAAGCACCTTTGGCAACGATTACAGCATTGAGTCATCTTGAGTATGATGCTAGAAGCTTGACACACCTGTATTTGGGGAGTTTCTCCCATTCTTCTCTGCAGATCCTCTCAACTTCTGTCAGATTGGAAGGGGAGCATCGCTGCACAGCAATTTTCAGGTCTCTCCAGAGATGTTCGATTGGGTTCAAGTCTGGGCTCTTGCTGGGCCACTCAAGGATATTCAGAGATCTGTCCCGAAGCCACTCCTGCGTTGTCTTGGCTGTGTGTTTAGTGTCATTGTCCTGTTGGAAGGTGAACATTCGCCCCAGTCTGAGGTCCTGAGCACTCTGGAGCAGGTTTTCATCAAGGATCACTCTGTACTTTGCGCCGTTCATCTTTCCCTTGATCCTGACTAGTCTCCCAGTCCCTGCCGCTTAAAAACATCCACACAGCATGATGCTGCCACCACCATGCTTCACCGTAGGGATGGTGCCAGGTTTCCTCCAGACGGCAGGGATGTAGCTCAGTTGGTAGAGCATGGCATTTGCAACGCCAGGGTTGTGGGTTCGATTCCAGTATAAAAAATAAAAATGTATGCACTCACTAACTGTAAGTCGCTCTGGATAAGAGCGTCTGCTAAATGACTAAAATGTAATGTAAAATGTGACGCTTGGCATTCAGGCCAAAGAGTTCAATCTTGGTTTCAGCAGACCAGAGAATCTTGTTTCTCATGGTCTGAGAGTCCTTTAGGTGCCTTTTGGCAAACTCCAAGCGGTCTGTCATGTGCCTTTTACTGAGGAGTGGCTTCCTTCTGGCCACTCTACCATAAAGGCCTGATTGGTAGAGAGCTGCAGAGATGGTTGTCCTTCTGGAAGGTTCTCCCATCTCCACAGAGGAACTCTGGAGCTCTGTCAGAGTGACCATTGGGTTCTTGGTCACCTCCCTGACCAAGGCCCTTCTCCCCCGATTGCACAGTTTGGCCGGGCGGCCAGCTCTAGGAAGAGTCTTGGTGGTTCCAAACTTCTTCCATTTAAGAATGCTAGAGGCCACTGTGTTCTTGGGGAGCTTCAATGCTGCAGAAATGTTTTGGTACCCTTCCCCAGATCTGTGCCTTGACACCATCCTGTCTGGGAGCTTTAAGGACAATTCCTTCGACCTCATGGCTTGGTTTTTGCTCTGACATGCACTGTCAACTGTGGAACCTTATATAGACAGGTGTGTGCCTTTCCAAATCATGTCCAATCAATTGAATTTACCACAGGTGGACTCCAATCAAGTTTTAGAAACATCTCAAGGATGATCAATGGAAACAGGATGCACCTGAGCTCAATTTCGAGTCTCATAGCAAAGGGTCTGAATACTTATGTAAATAAGGGATTTCTGTTTTTTATTTTTAATAAATTTGCTAACATTTCTAAAAACCTGTTTTCACTTTGTCATTATGGGGTATTGTGTGTACATTGATGAGAATATATATATATTTTTTAATCAATTTTAGAATAAGGCTGTAACGTAACAAAAGGTGGAAAAAGTCAAGGGGTCTGAATAATTTCCGAATGCACTGTATGTTGACATATATTTGACATTTGTATCTTAAAGCTTAATTGAGGAATAATGAATTGAAGTTGGAACATTTGTGACATTTTGGTCTTACCGAAACATCCTTTAAAGCTGAGATCCGCGATAGGCGCAAAATCGCCACTGGCCACTCCTGGCGCATTTGTTATTGTTTTTGTTTTGTTGTTGTCATATCGCAAACGGACGTGGCAGTTTCATGAATTCCAGATCTAATGTTTCATCTGTTGGTGCTACAAATCAAAAATTGGTGTCATTTGAATCTTTACCGCTGGCTCTGTAATAGGAGTAGTATTTTGATTTCAATAATTGTTTTACATTAATTTATGAATGCTGAAAAATATAAACGTGAATATTGTTGAACATAGTAAAATGATCTATGGGCATATCAAAGTTCCAGTGGGATCTCTGCTAGTTTTAAAGTTATGTTCCATTTTATACAGAGACATTGGCATAGTAGACAATGTATCCAATCACAGCACTCCTTTTACTTGTACTATTGCACATCCTGCAAATCACCAGCAGAGGGCGACCCTTTTGAATGCATTTTCACATTCACTATGTTGGTAATGCTTACAAATTGGACCATAACTCTAAAGGTAGCAGAGATACCACTCCGGAACTTTGATATGCCTGTAGAGTATATTATGTTCAACAATACAGTTGAAGTCGGAAGTTTACATACACCTTAGCCAAATACATTTAAACTCAGTTTTTCACAATTCCTGATATTTAATCAGAGTAAAAATTCCCTGTCTTAGGTCAGTTAAGATCACCACTTTATTTTAAGAATGTGAAATGTCAGAATAATAGTAAAGAGAATGATTTATTTCAGCTTTTATTTCTTCAATCACATTCCCAGTGGGTCAGAAGTTTACATACACTCAATTAGTATTTGGTAGCATTGCCTTTAAATTGTTTAACTTGGGTAAAATGTTTAGGGTAGCCTTCCACAAGCTTCCCACAATAAGTTGGGTGAATTTTGGCCCATTCCTCCTGACAGAGCTGGTGTAACTGAGTCAGGTTTGTAGGCCTCTTTGCTCGCACACGGTTTTTCAGTTCTGCCCACAAATGTTCTATAGGATTGAGGTCAGGGCTTTGTGATGGCCACTCCAATACCTTGACTTTGTTGTCCTTAAGCCATTTTGCCACAACTTTGGAAGTATGCTTGGGGTCATTGTCCATTTGGAAGACCCATTTGCGACCAAGCTTTAACTTCCTGACTGATGTCTTGAGATGTTGCTTCAATATATGCACATAATTTTCCTTCCTCCTGATGTCATCTATTTTGTGAAGTGCACCAGTCCCACCTGCAGCAAAGCACCCCCACAGCATGATGCTGCCACCCCGTGCTTCACGGTTGGGATGGTGTTCTTCGGCTTGCAAGCAACCCCCTTTTTCCTCCAAACATAACGATGGTCGTTATAGGCAAACAGTTATATTTTTGTTTCATCAGACCAAAGTACGATCTTTGTCCCCATGTGCAGTTGCAAACCGTAGTCTGGCTTTTTTATGGTGGTTTTGGAGCAGTGGCTTCTTCCTTGATGAGTGGCCTTTCAGGTTATGTCGATATAGGACTTGTTTTACTGTGGATACAGTGAGGGGAAAAAAGTATTTGATCCCCTGCTGATTTTGTACGTTTGCCCACTGACAAAGAAATGATCAGTCTATACTTTTAATGGTAGGTTTATTTGAACAGTGAGAGACAGAATAACAACATTTACATTTACATTTACATTTTAGTCATTTAGCAGACGCTCTTATCCAGAGCGACTTACAGTTAGTGAGTGCATACGAATCGAACCCACAACCCTGGCGTTAAAACGCCATGCTCTACCAACTGAGCTACATCCCTGCCGGCCATTCTACGACAGAGCCTGGATACGAACCAGGAACTCTAGTGGCACAGCTAGCACTGCGATGCAGTGCCTTAGACCACTGCACCACTCGGGAGGTTAACAACAACAAAAATCCAGAAAAATGCATGTCAAAAATGTTATAAATTGATTTGCATTTTAATGAGGGAAATAAGTATTTGACCCCCTCTCAAATCAGAAAGATTTCTGGCTCCCAGGTGTCTTTTATACAGGTAACGAGCTGAGATTAGGAGCACACTCTTAAAGGGAGTGCTCCTAATCTCAGCTTGTTACCTGTATAAAAGACACCTGTCCACAGAAGCAATCAATCAGATTCCAAACTCTCCACCATGGCCAAGACCAAAGAGCTCTCCAATGATGTCAGGGACAAGATTGTAGACCTACACAAGGCTGGAATGGGCTACAAGACCATCGCCAAGCAGCCTGGTGAGAAGGTGACAACAGTTGGTGCGATTTCTCGCAAATGGAAGAAACACAAAATAACTGTCAATCTCCCTCAGCCTGGGGCTCCATGCAAGATCTCACCTCGTGGAGTTGCAATGATCATGAGAGCGGTGAGGAATCAGCCCAGAACTACACGGGAGGATCTTGTCAATGATCTCAAGAGTGGCTCAAGAAGAAGCACATTAAGGTCCTGGAGTGGCCTAGCCAGTCTCCAGACCTTAATCCCATAGAAAATCTGTGGAGGGAGCTGAAGGTTCGAGTTGCCAAACGTCAGCCTCGAAACCTGAATGACTTGAAGAAGATCTGCAAAGAGGAGTGGAACAAAATCCCTCCTGAGATGTGTGCAAACCTGGTGGCCAACTACAAGAAATGTCTGACCTCTGTGATTGCCAACAAGGGTTTTGCCAACAGGTACTAAGTCATGTTTTGCAGAGGGGTCAAATACTTATTTCCCTCATTAAAATGCAAATCAATTTATAACATTTTTTACATGCGTTTTTCTGGATTATTTTGTTGTTATTCTGTCTCTCACTGTTGAAATAAACCTACCATTAAAATTATAGACTGATCATGTCTTTGTCAGTGGGCAAATGTACAAAATCAGCAGGGGATCAAATACTTTTTTCCCTCACTGTATAGATACTTTTGTACATGTTTCCTCCAGCATCTTCGCAAGGTCCTTTGCTGTTCTTCTGGGATTTATTTGAACTTTTCACACCAAAGTACGTTCATCTCTAGGAGACAGAACACGTCTCCTTCCTGAGCGGTATGACAGCTGCGTGGTCCCATGGTGTATATGCTTGCATACTATTGTTTGTACAGATGAAAGTGGTACCTTCAGGAGTTTGGAAATTTCTCCCAAGGATGAACCAGACTTGTGGAGGTCTACACATTTTTTTCTGAGGTCTTTGCTGATTTCTTTTGATTTTCCCATGATACCAAGCAAAGAGGCACTGAGTTTGAAGGTAGGCCTTGAAATACATCCACAGGTACACCTCCAATTGACTCAAATTATGTCAATTAGCCTATCAGAAGCTTCTAAAGCCATGACATCATTTTCTGGAATTTTACAAGCTATTTTAAGGCACAGTCAACTTCTGACCCACTGGAATTGTGATACAGTGAATTATAAGCAAAATAATCTGTCTGTAAACAATTGTTGGAAAAATTACGTGTGTCATGCACAAAGTAGATATCCTAACCGACTTGCCAAAACTATAGTTTGTTAACAAGAAATGTGTGGAGTGGTTGAAAAACGAATTTTAATGACTCCAACCTAAGTGTTTGTAAACTTCCGACTTCAACTCAACTTCATATTTTAGCCATGAACATATTTTCAATATTCATGTTTATATTTTTTAATATTCATAAATTAATGTCATTATAAAAATTTAAATAATAATAACATTACAGAGTAAGCGGTAAAGCTTCATATGACACTAATTTTCGCTTTGTAGCACCTACAGATGAAACATTATGTAGTCTTAAAGGGTAAGGCCAAAATGTCACAAATATTACTCTTCAATGTATTATTTTTCCAATTATGCTTTAAGATACAAATGTCAAATATATGTCAACAATCTTTCCTCCAATGGACCCTTCTATGGATTACATTTAATGAAAATAAAAAAATTACAAATGTATTTCTTCTTTTACGAATCACCCCTTTAGTCAATTGTACACTGAACAAAAATATAAATGCATCATGCAACAATTTCAAAGATTTTACTGAGTTACAGTTCATATAAAGGAAATCAGTCAATTTAAATAAATTCATTATGCCCTAATCTATGGATTCCACATGACTGAGAATACAGATATGCATCTCTTGGTCACACATACCTTAAAAAAAAGGTAGGGGCGTGGATCAAAATACCAGTCAGTATCTGGTGTGACCACCATTTGCCTCATGCTGCGCGACATCTCCTTCGCATAGAGTTGATCAGGTTGTTGATTGTGGCCTGTGGAATGTTGCCCCACTCCTCTTCAATAGCTGTGCGAAGTTGCTGGATATTGGCGGGAACTGGAACACGCTGTCGTACACATCGATCCAGAGCATCCCAAACATGCTCAATGGGTGACATGTCTGGTGAGTATGCAGGCCATGGAAGAACTGGGACATTTTCAGCTTCCAGGAATTGTGTACAGATCCTTGAGACATGGGGCTGTACATTATCATGCTGAAACATGAGGTGATGGCGGCGGAAGAATGGCACAACAGTGTCCCTATGCATTCAAATTGCCATCGATAAAATGCAATTGTGTTCGTTGTCCATAGTTTATGCCTGCCCATACCATAACCCCACCCCCACCATGGGACACTCTGTTCACAACGTTGACATCAGCAAACCGCTCGCCCATACGACGCCATACACACTGCCATCTGCCTGGTACAGTTGAAACCGGGATTCATCTGTGAAGAGCACACTTCTCCAGTGTGCCAGCGGCCATCGAGGGTGAGAATTTGCCCACTGAAGTCAGTCAGGACGCCGAACTGCAGTCAGGTCAAGACCCTGGTGAGGACGATGAGACGGTTTCTGACAGTTTGTGCAGAAATTCTTTGGTTGTGCAAACCCACAGTTTCATTAGCTGTCCTGGTGGCTGGTCTCAGACGATTTCACAGGTGAAGAAGCCGGATGTGGAGGTCCTGGGCTGGCGTGGTTACACTTGGTCTGCGGTTGGATGTACTGCCCAATTCTCTAAAAAGACGCTGAAAGCGGCTTATGGTAGAGAAATGAACATTCAATTATCTGGCAACAGCTCTGGTGGACATTCCTGCAGTCAACATGCCAATTACACGCTCTCTCAAAACTTGAGACATCTGTGGCATTGTGTTGTGTGACAACACTGCATATTTTAGAGTGGCCTTTTATTGTCCCCAGCACAAGGTGCACCCGTGTAATGATCATGCTGTTTAATCAGCTTCTTGATATGGCACACCTGTCAGGTGGATGGATTATCTTGGCGAAGGAGAAATGCTCACTAACAGGGACGTAAACAAATTTCTGCACAAATGAGACAAATAAGCTTTTTGTGCGTATGGAACATTTCTGGGATCTTTTATTTCAGCTCATGAAACCAACACTTTACATGTTGCGTTTATATTTTTGTTCAGTATAGTTCAAGACTTTATTACATCCTCTCCTGAGGAGGAAGCACAGTACGGTATTCCACAGTAAATTCATACTGGATTTTCCAATATTCTCCCATAGAGCCCATGAAGAGTAAGGTGTAGTATTTGAGTTAGCCTTGTATATTTGACTATCATCCTCCTATCATTTCCTTCAAATTGACACAGTTGAAGCTTCATGCTGAGGTTGTTTGAGGTGTTGCATAATTTTCAAAAGTACAGTATCTGTAATCTGATTACAATATTTTAGCTGGTAACATAACTAATTACAGTTACAGTTTTCTTGTAATCAGATTACATGTAACTAACAGATATATTGTTTCAAGAAGCTTTATTGTTGTTATGTAATATATAGATATGGCTACATTCAAGGGTGATTATCAAAACAAACAGGCTACCCAAAAGTAACAATTGTTGCGCAGGCGCCAGTAGAGAAATGTACAATTTGAACACTTTGGTCCATTTCCTCAAAAACGAGATTGCCACGACATCTTGGTCAGAAAGAATTTGCGTTGAGGGCAAAACAGAACCTTTTAATTCAAGGCCAAACAGCAGACGAAACGATCAACCTGCTGCATTTAGATTCTCAAGTGAGAAGGATAGGCTGTGTGGACTCGACTGAGACTGGTTATAATGCTGTAATGTTTTGTTTTGTATACAAAGAAAATAACGATCGTTCCATAATCAGCACCTACCAGGTCATTATACATGTTGTTGGAAACTTGAGTCCTTTGCCACCGGAGTGATAGCTTCTTTAATCCTGATGCATCAAATTTGTCGAACTTTTGTATTGAGTTTGAGGTCCCCGTTAAACAGCCGATTACGTTACCTACTTCCTGGTTTGTTGTTTCTCCGTCAAAGTCTTGACCCTCCTCAAATGTTTTGCTTCCACTTGCTTCCTCGTGAGGGCGTTAAAGTGCGGCGTTCTAAGGTGCAACAGCAGCAAGTAAGAAAAAGTAGACGCAACACAGGAGAATGTCGTTGATGCTGGTTGGCCCACACACGTTCACGTCAGTATTCTTGATAATAGTACGTGCTCATATGCTGGGGCCTGCGGATTACAGTAAAGAGCATTTTCCTTTTTTACCTGCAACTTCTGTGTGCATGCACTGTAGAACATACAGCAGCAGGTGGATTGAAACACCCTATTAGCTGTCATGCCCATAGGGGGCACAGGGGCACGTGCCCCCTCAGATTTGTCCTGTTTAAATATATATACATACAGTATATTGTTTAAAAAATATATTCGTTTTTGTTTGTTTCTCTCAGGGGTTGGAACTAAAAATATTTTCCAATCGTTTCGTTCAGAACCACTTTTTTTTTTTCGTTCCACGGTTCCAACTAGCAAAATAAAGTTCTGAATCGGTTCCCAACACAAAAAGTACCGGTTTATATCCTTCCTTTCTGTTCCTTTTTTAACCTGTGAAATCAACAGTTTTTACATTTAGCTCATTAAATTACTTCACCAATCAGTGAGGATAGAACAGGCAAGCTAGTTGTTTACATGCGTTCTTGACAGAAAAGTGTAGCCTATGTCGCAAGATGGAACTGACATTTTGCAGGTGTGGAGAGAGTGAGAGAGGGTTGAGGAGGAGCCTTGAAGCTCAGGGCATCTTGTTATGTCATGCATTATATTAATTACATTGCAGTCAGAAAGTATTCAGATCCCTTGACTTTTTCCACATTTTGTTATGTTACAGCCTTATTCTAAAATTGATTAAATAGTTTCCCCCCCCCCCCCCCCAACTACACACAATACCCCATAATGACACAACTGATTTTTTTGCAAATTTTAAAACTACAAAACGGAAATATCATATTTTCATAGGTATTCAGTCCCTTTACTCAGTACTTTGTTGAAGCACCTTTGGCAGCTATTACAGCCTCGAGTCTTCTTGGGCATGAAGCTACAAGCTTGGCACACCTGTATTTGGGGAGTTTCTCACATTCTTCTCTGCAGATCCTCTCAAGCTCTGTCAGGTTGGATGGGGAGCGTCACTGCACAGCTATTTTCAGGTCTCTCCAGAGATGTTCGATCGGGTTCAAGTCCGGGCTCTGGCTGGGCCACTCAAGGATATTCAGAGACTTGTCCCGAAGCCACTCCTGCGTTGTCTTGGCTGTGTGCTTAGGGTCATTGTCATGTTGGAAGGTGAACCTTTGCCCCAGTCTGAGGTCCTGAGCGCTCTGGAGCAGGTTTTCATCAAGGACCTCTCTGTACTTTGCTCCGTTCATCTTTTCCTCGATCCTGACTAGTCTCCCAGTCCCTGCCGCTGAAAAACATCCCCAGAGGATGATGCTGCCAACACCATGCTTCATCGTAGGGATGATGCCAGGTTTCTTCCAGACGTGACGCTTGGCATTCAGGCCGAATAGTTCAATCTTGTTTCTCATGGTCTGAGAGCCCTTTAGGTGCCTTTTGGCAAACTCCAAGCGGGCTGTCGTGTGCCTTTTACTGAGGAGTGGCTTCCGTCTAGTCACTCTACCATAAAGGCCTGATTGGTGGAGTGCTGCAGAGATGGTTGTCCTTCTGGAAAGTTCTCCCATCTCCACAGAGGAACTCTGGAGCTCTGTCAGAGTGACCATAGGGTTCTTGGTCAGCTCAGTTTGGCCGGGCGGCCAGCTCTAGGAAGAGTCTTGGTGGTTCCAAACTTCTTCCATTTAAGAATGATAGAGGCCACTGTGTTCTTGGGGACCTTCAATGCTGGTAAGAAATGTTGGTACCCTTCCCCAGATGTGTGCCTCGACACAATCCTGTCTTGGAGCTCTACAGACAATTCCTTCGACCTCATGGCTTGGTTTTTGCTCTGACATGCACTGTCAACTGTGGAACCTTATATAGACAGGTGTGTGTCTTTCCAAATCATGTCCAATCAATTGAATTTACCACAGGTGGACTCCAATCAAGTTGTAGAAACATCTCAAGGATGATCAATGGAAACAGGATGCACCTGAGCTCAATTTTGAGTCTCATAGCAAAGGGTCTGAATACTTACAGTACCAGTCAAAAGTTTGGACACACCTACTCATTCCAGGGTTTTTCTTTATTTTGACTATTTTCTACATTGTAGAATAATAGTGAAGACATCAAAACTATGAAATAACACATATGAAATCATGTAGTAACCAAAAAAGTGTTAAACAAATCAAAATAGATTTATATTTGAGATTCTTCAAAGTAGCCACACTTTGCCTTGATGACAGCTTTGCACACTCTTGGCATTCTCTCAACCAGCTTCATGAGGTAGTCACCTGGAATGTATTTCAATTAACAGGTGTGCCTTGTTAAAAGTTAATTTGTGGGATTTTTTTCCTTCATGCATTTGAGCCAATCAGTTGTGTTGTGACAAGGTAGGGGTAGTATACAGAAGATAGCCCTATTTGGTAAAAGACCAAGTCCATATTATGGCACGAACAGCTCAAATAAGCAAAGAGAAATGACAGTCCATCATTACTTTAAGACATGAAGGTCAGTCGACACAGAACATTTCAAGAACTTTTGAAAGTTTCTTCAAGTTCAGTCGCAAAACCATCAAGCGCTATGATGAAACTGGCTCACATGAGGACCGCCACAGGAAAGGATATTTGACCAAGGAGAGTGATGGAGTTCTGCATCAGATGACCTGGCCTCCACAATCCCCCAACCTCAACCCAATTGAGAAGGTTTGGGATGAGTTGGACCGCAGAGTGAAGGAAAAGCAGCCAACAAGTGCTCAGCATATGTGGGAACTCCTTCAAGACTGTTGGAAAAGCATTCCAGGTGAAGCTGGTTGAGAGAATGCCAATAATTTGCAAAGCTGTCATCAAGGCAAAGGGTGGCTACTTTGAAGAATTTGTTAACACTTTTTGGGTTACTACATGATTCCATATGTCTTATTTCATAGTTTTGATGTCTTCACTATTATTCTAAAATGTAGAAAATAGTCAAAATAAAGAAAAACCCTGGAATGAGTAGGTGTGTCCAAACATTTGACTGGTACTGTATGTAAATAAGGTATTTCTGTTTTTTATTTCTTAATAAATTAGCAAAATTATCTAAAAATCTGTTTTCACTTCGTCATTATGGGGTATTGTGTGTAGATTGATGAGAAAAAATAATAATTTAATCAATTTTAGAATAAGGCTGTAACGTAACAAAATGTGGAGAAAGTGAAGGGGTATCAATACTTTCCCAATACACTGTAGGACCACATAATTATACCTAGGAGGAGCGGTTTCTATGGAGGAACTTTTAATGTCCTTTGAGCTAGCTAACTAACAAGCTTGTGTGTGCAGAGAGGCACCAGAATTAAAAAACACGTGTTACGTTTTTGTAGTTAATAAATCCAACATGAAACGTGATAACTAGGCCTATTGTACCCTTAACTAGTATTGAAAAAGTTATTCCATTCTCTAACAAAAAAAAAATCTCTCTCCATATCTTCTGAATCAAGCATAAATGTAATGTCAGTACAGTCAGTAGCCAATGCTACAGAGGGGGGAGGGGCAGGTAGCCTAAACACATACAGGCAAAGATTTTCAGCTTGCAGGCAGACACTGGAATATGTTTCTGAGTGACAGAGTGAGGGCTTTGCATAGGCGCTTTGTTTGCCTGGAACGTAAAATACAATTATTAACTGGTTCCCAAGCTTTTAAAATAACGGTTCTGTTCCGGAACTGTATGGATCACTTTCGTTCCAGGTTCCGTTTCTGTTCCTTGAATTAAACGTTTCTTTATTTTCAGGTTTTTGGTTCTGTTCCCTGAACCGGTTTCAACCCCTGGTGTCTCTGTAATACTACTAGCCACCTAGCAATGGTATGAAGTTGGCTTTAGCTAGTCCAGATAGGTTCCCAATCTCCTAGCATCATAACTAGCTACCTAGAAGCAATTTCAGGCTATCAATCAAGTTAGAGTAGCTAGCTTGTCTAACTATATTAGCTGGCAAGGTTGGTATATTTCAGAAAAGCAAGCAATTACTAAATGTACTGAATAAGACTCACATTCCTTTCAATCTTTTACCCAGATTTTAGCAGATGCAGAGAAGCATATTTAGTAAAAATAAATAAAATAAAACACCAGTCAGGATGATATAGACAGCTCAAGAGGTATGCTTAGATATGCAGATAAATGTACATATATTATTTTTTTGTACATACAATTATTTATTATATATATATATACATTTTTTTTTATTAGGGGTAGATCAGCTTTAATATTGCAGATAGATTGTAACTTCCATAAAAGAAATTGTCTGCATCACTTCCAATCCCCCATATGTTTTTTCTTTCTCTCGCAAATATATATATATATATATATATATATATATATATATATATATATATATATATACATACAGTGGGGAAAAAAAGTATTTAGTCAGCCACCAATTGTGCAAGTTCAGCCACCAATTGAGAGAGGCCTGTAATTTTCATCATAGGTACACGTCAACTATGACAGACAAATTGAGAATATTTTTTCCAGAAAATCACATTGTAGGATTTTTTATGAATTTATTTGCAAATTATGGTGGAAAATAGGTATTTGGTCACCTACAAACAAGCAAGATTTCTGGCTCTCACAGACCTGTAACTTCTTCTTTAAGAGGCTCCTCTGTCCTCCACTCGTTACCTGTAATAATGGCACCTGTTTGAACTTGTTATCAGTATAAAAGACACCTGTCCACAACCTCAAACAGTCACACTCCAAACTCCACTATGGCCAAGACCAAAGAGCTGTCAAAGGACACCAGAAACAAAATTGTAGACCTGCACCAGGCTGGGAAGACTGAATCTGCAATAGGTAAGCAGCTTGGTTTGAAGAAATCAACTGTGGGAGCAATTATTAGGAAATGGAAGACATACAAGACCACTGATAATCTCCCTCGATCTGGGGCTCCACGCAAGATCTCACCCCGTGGGGTCAAAATGATCACAAGAACGGTGAGCAAAAATCCCAGAACCACACGGGGGGACCTAGTGAATGACCTGCAGAGAGCTGGGACCAAAGTAACAAAGCCTACCATCAGTAACACACTACGCCACCAGGGACTCAAATCCTGCAGTGCGAGACGTGTCCCCCTGCTTAAGCCAGTACATGTCCAGGCCCGTCTGAAGTTTGCTAGAGTGCATTTGGATGATCCAGAAGAGGATTGGGAGAATGTCATATGGTCAGATGAAACCAAAATATAACCTTTTGGTAAAAACTCAACTCGTCGTGTTTGGAGGACAAAGAATGCTGAGTTGCATCCAAAGATCACCATACCTACTGTGAAGCATGGGGGTGGAAACATCATGCTTTGGGGCTGTTTTTCTGCAAAGGGACCAGGACGACTGATCCGTGTAAAGGAAAGAATGAATGGGGCCATGTATCGTGAGATTTTGAGTGAAAACCTCCTTCCATCAGCAAGGGCATTGAAGATGAAACGTGACTGGGTCTTTCAGCATGACAATGATCCCAAACACACCGCCCGGGCAACGAAGGAGTGGCTTCGTAAGAAGCATTTCAAGGTCCTGGAGTGGCCTAGCCAGTCTCCAGATCTCAACCCCATAGAAAATCTTTGGAGGGAGTTGAAAGTCCGTGTTGCCCAGCGACAGCCCCAAAACATCACTGCTCTAGAGGAGATCTCCATGGAGGAATGGGCCAAAATACCAGCAACAGTGTGTGAAAACCTTGTGAAGACTTACAGAAAACGTTTGACCTGTGTCATTGCCAACAAAGGGTATATAACAAAGTATTGAGAAACTTTTGTTATTGACCAAATACTTATTTTCCACCATAATTTGCAAATAAATTCATAAAAAATCCTACAATGTGATTTCCTGGAAAAAATATTCTCATTTTGTCTGTCATAGTTGACGTGTACCTATGATGAAAATTACAGGCCTCTCTCATCTTTTTAAGTGGGAGAACTTGCACAATTGGTGGCTGACTAAATACTTTTTTTCCCCACTATATATATATATATATATATATATATATATATATACAGTGCTATGAAAAAGTATTTGCCCCCTTTCTAATTTTCTCTACTTTTGCATATTTGTGATACTGAATGTTATCAGATCTTCAACCAAAATCTAATATTAGATCAAGGGAACATAAGTGAACAAATAACACAACAATTACATATTTATTTCATAAACAAAGTTATGCAACACCCAATTCCCCTGTGTGAAAAAGTAATTGCCCCCTTACACTCAATAACTGGTTGTGCCACCTTTAGCTGCAATGACTCCAACCAAATGCTTCCTGTAGTTGTTGATCAGTCTCTCACATCACTGTGGAGGAATTTTGGCAAACTCTTCCCTGCAGAACTGCTTTAACTCAGTGACGTGTGGGTTTTCAAGCATGAACTGCTCATTTCAAGTCCTCCCACAACATCTCAATTGGGATTAGGTCTGGACTTTGACTAGGCCATTCCAAAACTTCCAATTTGTTGCTTTTTAGCAATTTTCATGTAGATTTGATTGTGTGTTTTGGATCATTGTCTTGCTGCATGACCCAGCTGCGCTTCAGCTTCAGCTCACAGACGGATGGTATGACATTCTCCTGTAGAATTCTCTGATATAGAGCAGAATTCATGGTTCCTTCTATTAAGGCAAGTCGTCCAGGTCCTGAGGCAGCAAAGCATCCCCAAACCATCACACCACCACCACCATGCTTGACCTTTGGTATGATGTTCTTACTGTGGAATGCAGTGTTTGGTTTTCGCCAGGCATAATGGGACCCATCTCATCCAAAAAGTTGACTCAAGTTTGCCAAATAGCACCTGGATGATCATCAAGACTCTTGGAAGAACGTTCTATGGACAGATGATTCAAAAGTATAACTTTTTGGACGACATGGTTCCAGTAATGGTTCTCACCCAAGATTTGACGGTACATGGCCCCGTCCATCGTCCCTTTGATGCGGTGAAGTTGTCCTGTTCCCTTAGCAGAAAAACATCCCCAAAGCATAATGTTTCCACCTCCATGTTTGACGGTGGGGATGGTGTTCTTGGGGTCATAGGTAGCATTCCTCCTCCTCCAAACACGGCAAGTTGAGTTGATGCCAAAGAGCTCGATTTTGGTCTCATCTGACCACAACACTTTCACCCAGTTCTCCTCTGAATCATTCAGATGTTCATTGGCAAACTTCAGACGGCCCTGTATATGTGCTTTCTTGAGCAGGGGGACCTTGCGGGCGCTGCAGGATTTCAGTCCTTCACGGTGTAGTGTGTTACCAATTGTTTTCTTGGTGACTATGGTCCCAGCTGCCTTGAGATCATTGACAAGATCCTCCCGTGTAGTTCTGGGCTGATTCCTCACCGTTCTCATGATCATTGCAACTCCACAAGGTGAGATCTTGCATGGAGCCCCAGGCCGAGGGAGATTGACAGTTATTTTGTGTTTCTTCCATTTGCGAATAATCGCACCAACTGTTGTCACCTTCTCACCAAGCTGCTTGGCGATGGTCTTGTAGCTCATTCCAGCCTTGTGTAGGTCTACAATCTTGTCCCTGACATCCTTGGAGAGCTCTTTGGTCTTGGCCATGGTGGAGAGTTTGGAATCTGATTGATTGATTGCTTCTGTGGACAGGTGTCTTTTATACAGGTAACAAGCTGAGATTAGGAGCACTCCCTTTAAGAGTGTGCTCCTAATCTCAGCTCATTACCTGTATAAAAGACACCTGGGAGCCAGAAATCTTTCTGATTGAGAGGGGGTCAAATACTTATTTCCCTCATTAAAATGCGTTTTTCTGGATTTTTTTCTGTCTCTCACTGTTCAAATAAACCTACCATTAAAATTATAGACTGATCATTTCTTTGTCAGTGGGCAAACGTATAAAATCAGCAGGGGATCAAATACTTTTTTTGATACACTGCCGATTTTGCAGGTTTTCCTACTTACAAAGCATGTAGAGGTCTGTAATTTTTATCATAGGTACACTTCAACTGTGAGAGACGGAATCTAAAACAAAAATCCAGAAAATCACATTGTATGATTTTTAAGTAATTAATTTGCATTTTATTGCATGACATAAGTATTTGATACATCAGAAAAGCAGAACTTAATATTTGGTACAGAAACCTTTGTTTGCAATTACAGAGATCATACGTTTCCTGTTGGTCTTGACCAGGTTTGCACACACTGCAGCAGGGTTTTTGGCCCACTCCTCCATACAGACCTCCAGATCCTTCAGATTTCGGGGCTGTCGCTGGGCAATACGGACTTTCAGCTCCCTCCACTGGCTAGGCCACTCCAGGACCTTGAGATGCTTCTTACGGAGCCACTCCTTAGTTGCCCTGGCTGTGTGTTTCGGGTCGTTGTCATGCTGGAAAACCCAGCCACGACCCATCTTCAATGCTCTTACTGAAGGAAGGAGGTTGTTGGCCAAGATCTCACGATACATGGCCCCATCCATCCTCCCCTCAATACGGTGCAGTCGTCCTGTCCCCTTTGCAGAAAAGCATCCCCCAAAAATGATGTTTCCACCTCCATGCTTCACGGTTGGGATGGTGTTCTTGGGGTTGTGCTCATCCTTCTTCTTCCTCCAAACACGGCGAGTGGAGTTTAGACCAAAAAGCTCTATTTTTGTCTCATCAGACCACATGACCTTCTCCCATTCCTCCTCTGGATCATCCAGATGGTCATTGGCAAACTTCAGACGGGCCTGGACATGCGCTGGTTTGAGCACGGGGACCTTGCGTGCGCTGCAGAATTTTAATCCATGACGGCGTAGTGTGTTACTAATGGTTTTCTTTGAGACTGTGGTCCCAGCTCTCTTCAGGTCATTGACCAGGTCCTGCCGTGTAGTTCTGGGCTGATCCCTCACCTTCCTCATGATCCTTGATGTCCCACGAGGTGAGATCTTGCATGGAGCCCCAGGCCGAGGGTGATTGACCGTCATCTTGAACTTCTTCCATTTTCTAATAATTGCGCCAACAGTTGTTGCCTTCTCACCAAGCTTCTTGCCTATTGTCCTGTAGCCCATCCCAGCCTTGTGCAGGTCTACAATTTTATCCCTGATGTCCTTACACAGCTCTCTGGTCTTGGCCATTGTGGAGAGGTTGGAGTCTGTTTGATTGAGTGTGTGGACAGGTGTCTTTTATACAGGTAACGAGTTCAAACAGGTGCAGTTAATACAGGTAATGAGTGGAGAACATGAGGGCTTCTTAAAGAAAAACTAACAGGTCTGTGAGAGCCGGAATTCTTACTGGTTGGTAGGTGATCAAATACTTATGTCATGCAATAAAATGCAAATTAATTACTTAAAAATCATACAATGTGATTTTCTGGATTTTTGTTTTAGATTCCGTCTCTCACAGTTGAAGTGTACCTATGATAAAAAATGACAGACCTCTACATGCTTTGTAAGTAGGAAAACCTGCAAAATCGGCAGTGTATCAAATACTTGTTCTCCCCACTGTATACACTTATAATGGACACAGTATGCTTACATTATTAGTTATCTTGTTGTTATTAGTTGTTGTTAGTTGTTATTATTCCCATCCTTCAACTTCATTCAACACCACCCATCTATCTCTTAACACCATCCATATTGGATTTCTATTTGCCATATATTTTTCAACTGTACTGTGATGTTTTACAAGAGTTCTGAACCTTTCTATGCTCATTGTTTCTACAGATTGTAAATTGAAAATAAACTTTTTTGCTAAAAGTATTATTATATTATTGATCGATTGACTATGACTTTTCAGATCACCCAGTAATGCTATCTGCAGGGTTAGCTCCAGGTAAATATTGCAATCCTTTAGCCATTCCTGGACCTGTGTCCAAAAACAAGCTACAAATGGACAGTACCAAAACAATCTAATGATTCTGTCTCTTCGCAGCAAAATCTGCAGAGCTGGGAAGATTGTATCCCCCATATAAATAACATTCTATTGGTAGCAATAATTGTATATAATAATTTAAATGGAACAATTCTAAGTTTTGAATCCGGCGTCGTTTTGCGTATCAGTTCATAAACACTATGCCATGGGATCGGTACGTCAAAAATCTCTTCCCAACTATTTTGCAATCTATATAGGATGGCTGTCAATCCTTTGGTCCTTAAATGAAACTGGTATACTTTATTATTTATCACAGTTTTATTTAACCAATTATGTTCTTTAATGCAAGGCCGACAGACAAGTTCCTTACATTTTCCCCCTTCCATTTTTGCGGTAATGCTTGAATTATTTGGTTGTAATTTTGGGTAGAGCAGACATTTCCATATGTTTTTGTTAGCTGCATGTGCGACATAACTCCACCAGTCCTAGATGATATCATTTACGAAGATTATACCTTTTTGAAACATTTTGTTAAAAGAAAATGTTTTTTTTATCAATTATATATTTGAGTTTATATACATATAATTAAGCATAATGATTATGGCTTTAGATTGCAGGAAAACACTGTTTCAGGTGTTTGAAAAAAGCTAAATTCTGCAACTTAAAGACGGGGGGCCTAGCCCTCCGGACCACCTACCAGTTATACTCACGTACTTGTGCCCCCTCAGATTTTTGGGCATGACGTCCCTCTTAACATCCCAGTGATAAAGATGGATCTTGTCTAACAGGATTGATCTCACATGCTGAAATAGGCTACTATATCCGATGGAGTTTCAAACAAGCTTTTAGGTCGAGTCTTGTGCTTTTGCTTTTAGGTTGTTTGCTGTATGCTTTTGATGCTTACAGACAAGTGTCAAGCTAAATCTCAAATCTCCTCATTCAGTACACTATATGTGATACCCTGTTAATGCTGAGTGGGTCTATGGAAAGCAATTATTGCATTTACATTTTAGTAATTTACCAGACGCTCTTATCCAGAGCGACTTATAGTAGTGAGTGCATACATTTTTGCAGTGAACTTTCAATCATTATCGGCTTTTAAATTCCAAATGTAGTGTCAGTCAAGGTAAGGAATGGGGTGTGCGATGCCCTGCATTCATCATTCCATATAGAATCATGTTGAATAGAGATAATTGAGGCGGTGTAACATGTATAAAAAACATTCTCAGTCTAGTCTCACACAGACTATCACCATGCAAACCTCCCTCTACAGCCAGCCATGAGTGCGTGACTGGACCCAGCCCAGCAGCTCCGGCTGTACCAGTCATGCTGGTATCACCCAGCCTATCTGCACTACTAACCCTGACCAACCGGTTTTAACCCTGTCTGCATACCAAATGGCACCCTATTGCCTTAAGGATTTGGTAAAAAGTAGTGCACTATTTAGGGAATAGGGTGCCATTTGGGACACTGCCTCTCTGTGACAAGGCTGCATGGAGTTCACTACAATCCAATGATGTCAGTTTACGGTGTAATAAGGTATAGCATAAATAACCATTAGCTAAAAAGGGCTACCCCTGCAGTTTGCTTGTTTGTACACAGGAACCAGGTAATGTAGAAAACAAATGTTTATTTGTTTTGGTATGTATGTACACATTACACCGTTGTGAGTGAAGCATTTAAATTATCTACACACAATAGATGTAGAGAAAAAAAGGACAGATTAAACGGAAAGTACAGGTAAATATGTTTAAAACACTTCAGGTAATAAAAAGACAGAGGAGTCATTTTTAAGGGCCACTTATTATACATTTGAGAAATAACATCTTTCACAGGCTAAAAATTTAAAATGTAAGGGTGCCTTTGCTTGACATGAATGGCACATAATTAATCATATACATAGAAAAAGTGATATTAAGCAGATTGAAGAGAAAAGGAAATAACTTTTTAAAGTCCCATTGTCTATCCCTTTTCATTGACCTTGCTTGATGATGATATCTGACATGTCGTCCACCTTGATGAGCTCCAAATTCTGTTGAAAGAAACAGACAATGAATGACAAAGAATGAGTGAGTGCTGCGGTTAACTCTTCCTTCACACTCAACCACCAAGTGAAAACAGTCTTGATACTGAAGACTATCTGAAATTAAATACTAATTTCAAGTTTATTTGGCTGCGTTTACACAGGCAGCCCAATTCTGATATTTTTTTCACTCATTGTTTTTTTGACCACTAATAGTTTTTTTGCCCAATCAGATCAGCTCTGAAAAAAATCTGATATGAAAATATCTGATGTGATTTTTCATAAGACCAATTAGTGAATTTGAGAATTGGGCTGCCTGTGTAAACACAGCCTATTTAGCACAGCCAAGATACATTAAAGTCCACTATGATTCCTTCCACAAACCCTCTCAACTAAGAAAACCTCCAAATATATTGTTTTGTTAATAATGTAGCTTTGTACAACTATATGTGATATGTCAACATAATAGCAATGTCTAGAACCAACTTATTTTAGGAATGCTATGATGCTGGCAGTCAGAGGAGTAGCTACTCACCTTCTCATTGGCCAAGTGCAGCAGGGCGACGAACGCCAGGGGCACGGACAGGTTCTGAGCCATGGTGGGGGGCAAGCTGAAGGGACAGGAGAGGAAGGAGAAGATATGGGGTTTATTCAATTATTTATCAGCACTTATGTCCTATCCACATCCGTTTGAGCAAATTAATGTTTGGACCATCCCCATCCAAAGTCCCTCAGTTGGCAGCAGTGTCTAAATAAATTATTCATGTCTATCTAGCTACCAGTTTAAGGAAAAAATAAGAAGCAAATCCACCACAATTTTTCTAATTGCTCTCCAATGGCAGCTGAGAAAGAACACTAGAGCCATTTGAGAATGGGCCCAGTACTGATATTAATGCTTGGTACCTTTGAAGCAGGGTCTGTGTGGTCTGGCTGAAGACTTTCTCCCCAAACACTACTGAAGTCTCCACATTCTTCACCTCCTGCTGAGAACACAACACTGTTAATCACAAGGAAGCAGTCCTGGGTTCAAATACTATTTGAAATAATTTAAAATACATAATCTGAGCTTGATTGAGCTTGCCCATTACAATGGTACCAATATAAAAGTGCAAACACTGTCCACCTGGTACTCCAGGCAGACTTAAGCAAACACTTAAAGTATTTGAACGATTTTAAATAGTATTTGAACCCAGGTCTGCAAGGAAGAGGCATGGAGGGAAGACAATAACATTTGCCGATCACAGAATCCAATCAATGAGACCTGGCGGGGAAAGAAACTGACCTTGGCTGGTTTTTCCAGACTGTCAGTCAGAAGATTCCACATGGTGTTCTTGAGCCTCTTCATGTCCATCTTCTTGGCTGTCTTGGCATAGTTGATCTCAATCTTGTTAACCTGAAATGAAAAGTAAAGCTAGGCTTAACAACATTTAAAAGGGATAATTCTGCCACATTAGAAAACGCGATATTGGTTTCCTTGCCATGTAAGCAGTCTATGGACAAGGCAAGACAGCAATACATGCTTTGGTCTTGTTTATCTGGCCACTGTCTCCAAATGCAAACTTTTCAAACAGACACTCGCTAAACATTGGCTTCCCCTTCCCTTCAGTCTTACCCTGTGTGGCTCTGGCACCAGGTCATCCTCCCCATAGGTGGACACGTCGTCATGGTCTTGTGAGGAGGCGGGGTTACCATCCACAGAAGGCTGGGTGTCATCTGTACCCCCAATGAACCCTTCACCATCATCATCACTTTCACCGCCCTTATATAGATTGATAGAGATGTAGAGAGAGATTAACCCATTATTTGAAGCAGCTACTAAACAATTGAGGGCCCAAAATGTGGCATTGATGGGGGATAAATAATGCCATGTTATAATGGCTACATCTGCATTGCTTGCTATTTGGGGTTTTAGGCTGGGTTTCTGTATAGCACTTTGTGTCATCTGCTGATGTAAAAAGGGCTTTATAAATCAATTTGATTGATTGATTGATTGATATTACAAGGTGAAAAAAGGTATGAGGGAAATGAAGTGTTGAATAAGACTGTGTGAGATTGACAGTATGGTGGTTTCAGACCTGCAGTCCGGGGCAGAAGTTGGCTGTGTCATTGGCATTGTTGTAGTCGTAGTCTCCGATGCCTTCCCCCAGCTCTCCAGACAACCTCTTCTGGCCCTCTTTACATAACTCACATAGAACACACAAGTTAACTGACATAGAACACATCACGTGTGTTAGTGGCATCACAACCCTCACTTCTAATTAGTCAATGTTTACCATCAAGGTTCTACATTAATTTGTCATTTTTCCTCTTGTTTTTGTATGTAAGAACAGTGAGAGAAAGAGAAAAAGATTGAGGTGGGTGGGGGGAGAGAAGGAATAGGACAGAGGGGTAATACATAGGGGAGAGAGAAAAAGTGAGAGAAGGAGTGCGAATCAAAGATGTTAGTAGTACAATGGATAACGTTGTAGCAGCGTATCAGTTCCAGTCAGCTACGGTGATGAAGGTCTGATTGTATCTGGTGGCGGCTGCACATTGTTTTAGCACACCACTGTCCCCCTGTATCGCCATGGAGATGCAGGACAGGGTCAACTGGTATGCGGCACATTTATTTCTATGGTGTTCATTCCATGCTGGTTGTTGGGATAAAGAGGGTGTAAGGGAGGCCTTACTGTGCTGGCGGGCTTAAGGCTGAGTTGGGACAGGGTCTCAGGGGGGAACTGGAAGTCTGCAGCCAGAGTGGTCTTCTTGTTGCTTGTGCTGAGGGCTGACTTGGTGTTAGTGGTAGCGGCCTGAGAGAACCCAAATAACATAGACAGAGGTGAGAGAACTGTCTGAGTCCATATATGAGTGGTGGGGAAACCCCTTCAGCTACTAAAACCACATTTCCTCTGCTGCAGTGACTAATATGAAACTGCACAACTGTCTCACACACAGGCTGGGATTGTTAAGACACTTGACCCCTGTATTAGCATCAAAACTAATTTACACAAGTGAATAATACAGTAATTGTCACAATGGCAATGGCTCAGAAAACTGGCACTTAGTGAGTGATGCTCTTGGGTACGGATCAAACAATCATCAAGACTAATTGAGACGGATTGCATCAGCGAACTAGAGGGGTAACCAAGGGCTTACTCTAGTGGCGCGGAAGTAGGTGTCAAAGTTGACATCGTCATTAAAGTCGATTTCAAAGGCCTTCTTTGGCTTTCTCTTGCGACCCTCCTTCTCAGGCATGTTGTCCTCTAAACACACAGAGAGAGCGAGACAGAAAGCGAGAAGGGAAGAATGAAGAAGATATATTTAGTGGACAATGCTGTTAAGGGAATATCCCAAACATACATAAACAACATGGCTCTCTGTGTACAACCACCACTCACTCTTGAGCAGAGGTTTGAAGCGCCAGTAGCCAGGGCCTGCCCAGGTAGCCATGGTCCTGGGGCTGAAGTAGGAGTAATCTCTGGGCTGGTCGGACAGCTGCAGACACATGGTGGCTACGTCCCCCTCTCCGATGGGAATCACATCCCTGTAAACAGTCATAACATCACATTTTATTGGAGATACAGAAATACAAAAATCTGTTTCCTTATTAAGTCTAGAGACTTGAAAAAAATAATGACCCATTTTTGTGCATAATAAAAAATTAACTTACTAACACGTCATCAACTTTGTAAGGCCAATTACTTTTGCTCTGATAAGTAACTAAATCCTAAAGCTTTAGGTCTGGACTGAATTTAAGTAGGTCATAGTCAGTAGTAGTGGAGCTGTTTCTGTCAAGAGTAAAATGGTTTCTCTTCATTCATCCTGACATCTAAACTGGATATTTAAAAGGGTAATATGCAGTTGCAACATCACTTTTTTTTTTTACGTATAAAATGAATGATATACAGTGCATTCAGAAAGTATTCAGACCCCTTGACTTTTTCCAGATTTTGTTACGTTACAGCCTTATTCTAAAATTGATTAAATAAATAAAAATCCTCCCAATCTACACACAATACCCCATAATGACAAAGTGAAAACAAGTGTTACATTTTTGCAAATTTATTAAAAATAAAAAACAGAAATCCCTTATTTACATAAGTATTCAGACCCTTTGCTATGAGACTCGAAATTGAGCTCAGATGCATCCTGTTTCCATTGATCATCCTTGAGATGTTTCTAAAACTTGATTGGAGTCCACCTGTGGTAAATTCAATTGATTGGACATGATTTGGAAAGGCACACCTGTCTATATAAGGTCCCACAGTTGATAGCGCATGTCAGAGCAAAAACCAAGCCATGAGGTGGAAAGAATTGTCCGTAGAGCTCCGAGACAGGATTGTGTCGAGGCACAGATCTGGGGAAGGGTACCAAAAAATGGCTGCAGCATTGAAGGTCCCCAAGAACACAGTGGCCTCCATCATTCTTAAATAGAAGAAGTTTGGAACCACCAAGACTCTTCCTAGAGCTGGCCGCCCGGCCAAAGTGAGCAATCGGGGGAGAAGGGCCTTGGTCAGGGAGGTGACCAAGAACCCGATGGTCACTCTGACAGATATCCAGAGTTCCTCTGTGGAGATGGGAGAACTCTGCAAAAACTCTGCAGCACTCCACCAATCAGGCCTTTATGGTAGAGTGGCCTGACGGAAGCCACTCCTCAGCAAAAGGCACATGACAGCCCGCTTGGAGTTTGCCAGAAAGCACCTAAAGGACTCTAAGACCATGAGAAACAAGATTCCCTGGTCTGATGAAACCAAGATTGACCTCTTTGGCCTGAATGCCAAGCGTCACATCTGGAGGAAACATGGCACCATCCCTACGGTGAAACATGGTGGTGGGAGCATCATGCTGTGGGGATGTTTTTCAGTGGCAGGGACTGGGAGACTAATCAGGATCGAGGCAAAGATGAACGGAGCAAAGTACAGAGAGATCCTTGATGAAAACCTGCTCCAGAACGCTCAGGACCTCAGACTGGGTGCGAAGGTACACCTTCCAACAGGACAACGACCCTAAGCACACAGCCAAGACAACGCAGGAGTGGCTTCGGGACAAGTCTCTGAATGTCCTTGAGTGGCCCAGTCAGAGCCCGGACTTGAACCTGATCTAACATCTCTGGAGAGACCTGAAAATTGCTGTGCTGCGACACTCCCCATCCAACCTGACAGAGCTTGAGAGGATCTGCAGAGAAGAATGGGAGAAACTCCCCAAATACAGGTGTGCCAAGCTTGTAGCGTCATACCCAAGAAGACTCGAGGCTGTAATCATTGCTAAAGGTGCTTCAACAAAGTACTGCGTAAAGGGTCTGAATACTTATGTAAATGTAATATTTCAGTTTTTTTTATTTGTAATAAATAAGCAACAATTTCTAAAAACCTGTTTTTGCTGTGTCATTATGGGGTATTGTGTGTAGATTGATGAGGGAAAAAAACAATTTAATCAATTTTAGAATAAGGCTGTAACGTAACAAAATGTGAAAAAGTCAAGGGGTCTGAATACTTTCCGAATGCACTGTGTAGGAAAACTTGCTCTTTCCATGACATAGACTGACTGACCAGGTGAAAGCTATGATCCCTTATTGATAACGCTCGTTAAATCAATGCAGTTGAAGAGGAGGAGACAGGCAAAAAATTTTTTTGACAATTGAGACATTGATTGTGTATGTGTGCCATTCAGATGGTGAATGAGAAAGGCAAAAGATTTAAGTGCCTTTGAACGGGGTAAGGTAGTAGGTGCCAGGCACACCGGTTTGTGTCACGAACTGCAAAGCTGCTGGGTTTTTCATGCTCAGCAGTTTCCAGTGTGTATCAACAATGGTCCACCACCCAAAGGACATCCAGCCAACTTCTCACAACTGTGGGAAGCATTGGAGTCAACATGGGTCAGCATCCCCGTGGAATGCTTTCGACACCTTGTAGAGTCCATGCCCCTACGAATTGAGGCTGTTCTGAGGGAATAAGAGAGTCCAACTCAATATTAGGAAGGTGTTCCTAATGTTTTGTACACTCAGTGTATACCTATTGATTCTTGAAGAATGTAACTTATAAATGCCTCATTAGCTTAGTTCAACTGTCATAGCCCATCAGAACACAAAATATACACTTGTTTTACTGCAATGTCTGTAAACGTAAACAAAATAGCCTCAAAACATGGTTAAAACTATAAAATGTTGGGTCAGTCCCTGCATCCATAGCTCTATGAATTTGAGAGTGGTTACATTTCTCCAGCACCATCCCTCAGCTTTTTGTTATCGTTTCAACTGCTGATAGCCGCTTTATTGGGTCTGGGTGTGTTACTGGCATAAACATTTTTTTTAACACTCAGGAGATCATGGTACACAAAAAACTCTAGACAGAACAAAGTCACTTCAAGGTACCTGACCCGTTTAAAAGTGGAATACCCTTTGGTGCCTCATGAAACATCCCTGGGGTCCTCTACAGGTATAAACAAGCAGAGTACCAACACAAAACCTCAGTATGTTACCCCTAGGTTGTTACCACCCTGTAACAAACACCCTCAATATCCTCACCTTCCTCTCCCGGGCCCTCCAGCCTCACAGCCATCCTTGTGTTCCTTGGAGCCGTCGCCACCATAGTCCCCCTGACCCTCCTCATAGTCTCCATCAAAATCATCCCCAAAGTCCTGACACTCCTCCTCGTCCACCTCCGCGTTCACGTCAAACACGTGATCCCCCTGCTTTAACTTCTCCAGCATCTGGTTCATGGTCTGTATATGACAACAGTTTATATAAAGACTATGGTTAAGATACTCTGAGGCTGTTTAGCTACTGTTTCAAACTGTACATCCAATCTGACCATCTGCATAATTTCCAAACAAAAATAAAGACTATATCAAATCAAATGCACCAATTTGTAAGTCGCTCTGGATAAGAACGTCTGCTAAATGATGTAAATGTTATTTGTCACATACACATGTTTAGCAGATGTTATTGCGGGTGGGCCCTGGTCAAAAGTAGTGCACCATATAGGGAAATGGGTGCCATTTCAGACACAGGCTGTGTATATTGCCAGTGTATGTTGCTCTGACCTGGTCAGGGTTCCAGCTGGTGAAAGAGAAGTCTGCCAGGGAGGGGCAGATGGAGCTCTTCTCCTGGGTCCGCTGGAGACCACCTGTCAATCACACAATCAACATCTTTACATGCTTGATACTATTATCGGAACAAGTAGGCCAACTGTCAATACCTTGGCTTACAGCATCACTCAATGATCAGTAGAACCAGACATATTATATGTCTCTGCAAAAATCTAGATATTACGCTAGCCCACTAAGGGGCAGTATACAACAAAAACAGCCCAGGGGCCGTATTTATCATGCGTCTCAGATTAGGAATGCTGATGTAGGATCAGACTTCCCTTATTCATATCATATTATTTTTATTTAAAAGACAAAACAGATCCTAAATCAGCACTTCTACTCTGAGGCGCTTGCTACATATGGCCCCAGATCGAAGTGTGATGACACGGTCATTGTTACCTGTGAAGGGTGTTGCAGGGACGCACTGCGGCGGATGCTGGGAGCAAGAGGGCCTGGAGTGCAGCAGGGTCATGTGGGAAGGGAAGAGGAGCTCACAGCGACTGTCCTCACTGAATAACACTGACAGGAAGACACCTGCCGTGCTGCTCTCGTCGAAGGATGACGCCATGCGCTGGAACATGGGGTCAACCTGGAGTTGGAGGGGTAGGACGATAACGAGGAGGGGGATAATATGTGTGAGCTTACCATGAATGAGCTTTGTAGCAACTTTCACAATCCAGGCTGGATCCATACTCTCAGGAAATGTGATAATAAGTCCTCACATTAAATCAAGGCATTCCTAATCAATTCCATCTTTATTCAGTGTCTGGCTATCAGTCTCAAAGATTTCCAGGTGAATCCACAATGATCACAAGTGTAGCCTGGGTTGCATCCCAAAAGGCAAAAAGGCACCCTATTCCCTATATAGTGCACTAATGATGACCAGATCCTTCCCTATATTGCAGGTGTAGCATTTCGCTACACCCCCAATAACATCTGCTAAATATGTGTATGTGACCAAAAAAATTTGATTTGATATAGGGAAGAGGGTGCCATTTGGGACGCAAGCACTATTTGGCTACCAGTCTCGAAGATTTCCAGCTGAATACACAACAAACACAACAAACACAGGCATAGCCTGGTCTTTTACCTCAGGCCAGTCCTGGAGCAGGAAAACCATCAATTACCTCACACTTCCTCTCAGACTCAGAGCTGTTGATGTTGCTCAGGTTCTGCTCCACAGTCTTCTTGGGATGCCTCTTCTTCTTCACCACTTGCTTAGCAGCCAGGTCACCTTCAGCCCCCTCCTCCATCTCTCCTTCATCCCCTGCTCCATGCTCTACACAAACACAAGGAGAGGAAAGGTTCAAACAGAGGCTGTTGATCTGTTATTGTTATTTATTAAATGACAGAGAAAGTCAGTGTCACACCCTATTCCCTAAATAATGTACTACCCTATGGACCCTGGTTAATCGGAAGTGCACTATAAGGGGAATAGTTTGTTATTTGGGAAACATAGACTGTGTATCGATGTTATAGTTAAGAGGCTTTCACCTTCCCCAGGCTTGGTCTCAGCACCCAATCCTCCCAGGACTCTGTAGGCATCAGCATGGACAGCATCCACTCTGACCGCATAAATCTTGGTGCTGGCGTCCAGGGTACCTGCTGCCACCTTGGCAGGGACAGACAGAAACAGTATGAGATGGTCACTCTCTCATACAGCCAACAGACGCTAGGCCAGTAAAGTGAAATGAATAGTCTATCATCAACTCCATTATTTTAGAGTAGGCCTATAAAAACAATGTATATCTTAAGTGGTTGGGCTATAAGCTTATTTCTTCTCTGCATTAGCAGATTATACTTTCATCTCCTTAATAGTAGTAGCGGAAATCTGAAGAGAGTCTTGTGTAATGAGGAAATTCAAAGAGACATATAAACAGAAACTACAATAAAGGAATAATTTAGGTCTAAAGCCGTACCTTGAAATTTGTGAGCTCAGAATCCTTCTGTTTGAGGATGTCAGCCATGTAGTCAATCAGGTGGAGACCAAAGGCATTCTTGGTGGTAATTTTCTACAAAAACAGAACAAGGCTTTGTAAATCTGAGATGCCAGTTTCCAATAACTTGCATGGTTGGAGATATTATGCCATAATAAATTAAGATGAGGGAGAGCAACACATCAACATTTCCTTGGGATGGATTCTGCCCCTCTTAGAAGTGGCTGTTAACGATAGTAAATATGTGCATGCACATTCTGCTTACATTTTCAGTGGAGAGTTTGATGCAGGTGGAGTAATGCTCTGAGATCTGTGCATTTGACAGCTTAGGCACAGCTGCAGGGGTCCCCGTGGTGCTGAATACAAACAAGGATTGTCTCTTATACAAAGGTCTAAAAAATCTATAGGACACCTGTCAATATGTAGTATAGGAGATTACTAGCAAAGAGAGGGCTTGGGGTGTCCTACCTATGAGAGGCAGATTCATTAAATGAGGAGTCAGCGGCGGCTTGCAGGTCAATGACCCGGGATCTGCGCCTCTGACGACGCTCCATCTCATCATCGTTGCCTGGGAAAGATGCGAGGAGCGATGTGTTGCTGGCAGCAGGAGAGGCGCCCTTGTGCTTCAGGGACGGTGAGGCCCACTGACGCACCCGGGAGATGGGTGTGGAGGATGCGCTCATCGTGACTGTCCGGGGGAGAAACGGACACAGTGATGCACATTCAGTTCTTTATTCCTCTCTGCTTCCTAAAGTTGCATTTAGACAAGTTATACTGTAGCTAGCTACCATTACCATTATATGTTAAATGTAACAGTTGGATATAGGAGCCTAGCTAACGTTACCAAGGCAAAGAAGACTTGATTTGACAATATTAAAGCAGTCATAACATCTTGTTGTTGGCAAGTAACCTTAAGCTAGTTAGCAGGGATGCACAAGCAAAATCCAGCCTAGCTAGCTAACGTTAGCTAGATACAGCAAGGTATCGTTTGTGATTGTTGTTACTGTAAGCAGTGATACCAACGTCAACTAGCCAACGATTTAGCTTAAAAACATGACACGCTGGATTAGCTTGCTAAATTGCTATATAGTTACAGTATCTGACATCAGTGAGATAACTAGCTAGCTAACTTCCTATCCTACAGAACATGTTTTAGCTAACGCTAGCTACGAATGCTGGATGAAAACAAAAAAGCTGTAGATCGATTTCATACGTTACCTCGATTATATCCAACGCTTCTGGAACAGTGACTTAATCTTTCTTTATATAAAATATTAAGCTGCCTAAATGAACACGAAGCGTGTTTTACTTTGTACTGATACTCTTTTCTTCCTGATCACATTTGAATTTTGCGCCGAACGGTTTACGTAACGACAGTATGCGTCACCAAGTTGAATCAAGAACTTAAACACTCGACTCCGCCCATACCCACATTTTGGGCAGAGAGGCTTACAAACGTTTGCATTTTGGTCATTTAGCAGATGCTCTTATCTACTGCGACTTACAGTCCGTGCATTCAACATTCAAAAGCTAGGTAAAATAACCACATATCATAGTTATTGCAAGTAAAACTTTCTTCAATAAATATTCTCTGTCTGTGGTCAACTGTCATCAGGCTTGAGAAACCGAATGACCACCTCTCTGGAACTAAAACTTGAAACAACTTAAATAATAGAAGAAAAAAAAAGAAATGTTATCAAACAGAAACTAAATATAAAATAGTAAATCAGGTCTGAAAACTAACTGAAACTGAATAAAAAAAAAAAAAAAAACTAGTATTAAAAACTATAATAACATTGGTAGCCACAGCAGCCATTATGGAAGGCACGTCGCGCTGAACAACAAAGGAGCTGATTGGCTGACACTGCCATTCCCAAATGGCTGCTGTGGCTTCTGATACCTAGCATGACGACAAAAAGGGCAAACTCAATAGCGTGTGATTGCTACACCCGCTATAACATCTGCTAAACACGTGTATGTGACAAAGAAAATTTGATTTGATTTGATATACATATCCTTTAAAAAATATATATTTATCTTTATTACTTTCCAACCCCACCACCCCTTCCTTAATTGGAGTAAAGTAGTGATCAACAATGCTTAGGCCTCTACTTCCAGCTTATACATACTATATACATTTTATGGACACAGTCAATTTTACAATAATTATATTTTGTTTGTTTTTACTCATGAACTTCCTCAACCTCTCCGATCATTTTCATGATGTCCATCCGGTTTGCTTCTATATGCCATATCTTTCTAACTGTGCTCTTTCACAAAAGCTCTCAACCTATAACCTATATACTTATTATGGACACAGTATGCTTTACATTAGTTATCTTGTTGTTATTCATTGATGTTAGTTGTTATTAGGCCCATCCTTCAACTCCATTCAACACCACCCATCTATCTCTTAACACCATCCATATTGGATTTCTATTTGCCATATATTTGCCATATCATATTTTTCAACTGTACTGTGATGTTTTACAAAAGTTCTGAACCCTTCTATTCTCATTGTTTCTACAGATTGTAAATTGAAAATAAACATTTTTGCTAAAAGTATTATTATATTATTGATCGATTGACTATGACTTTTCAGATCACCCAGTAGTGCTATCTGCAGGGTTAGCTCCAGGTAAATATTGCAATCCTTTAGCCATTCCTGGACCTGTGTCCAAAAACAAGCTACAAATGGACAGTACCAAAACAAATGATCTAATGATTCTGTCTCTTCGCAGCAACATTTTCAGAGCTGGGAAGATTGTATCCCCCATATAAATAACATTATATTGTTAGCAAGAATTTTATATAATAATTTAAATCGAGATGCATTTCAAACGGTCATTAGCTCCCGTTCAGTCATTAGCCCCGTTCTACTTTTGGACATCAAGTCGGCTGCGGCGTCTGTGGAACGTTGATAACAATGGCAATGGCGTGACGGCGGTGCAACCCATACTACTTTGCCAATACTTTGCGGCACCATCTGGTGATTGTGCCCGAACCCCTACAAGTTCTTGGCCAAAACTGAGTAAAAACAGGGAGACCATTTTTTTTACATTTAGAAAACTCATAATTACTTGAGATATAAATTACTTTAAATATATGTCTATCTGTGTTAAACTGATGATGGGAACTCACTTATACTCTGAAATTCCCAAAATGAGTCCAACACCACAAAGATTAATGGGATCTTTGACATTCCTTCGACTCTGCTTGACTTTTTTGGAAGGACCAACACTTCCTGAAAATAAGAGTCACATGGATTAATTTCTGTGGTGCATATTTCATTCAGGTGGTCTTGAGAGAGAGACTCATCTGTCTGTCTGCGAGGATGTGGTGGTGGTGATGTGGTAGAGCTCCAGTTCTGTTACCCGAGGACCCTGATGATGACTTCCTCCTCACTCCCTGTGAACTCGTCCTAAACACCTGAGGACTTCCTTTGTCTGTCACCTAAGGACATCCTTTGCTGTCCCACAATTCTGTGGTTGAGAGAGCTGGTTGAGTTTTCATTAGCAATCTGAAGGGCGGCTGTGTTTAGGAAAAAGGTAACAAATCCTCACAAAAAGTTGTGAATGTATGAAAACCTTGTGATATCACAAATAAAAAGGGACACATGTTACAGTTCTCTAAAGGAAGAGTTGACTAAAACATTTCCCATCTGGTCAATGGGAGGAGCAGGTTCATCCTGGCTGTTCTTAAAGTGGAAGTTTACCTAAAATCAAACCATTTCCCAAGTGATTCCATACATTGAAACTCGTTAGGTGGAATTTGCCTTTTCCCCCTCTCTCTCCCTGCAGTCCAAACACGTTATTTTTACCCCCCCGCATGTCAGAAAATTATAATATATGTAGACAACATTGATTTTAGCGTTGGCAAATTGGCTTAGTCTCGTAGTGAGGAGCCTATAAAACGTAGCTAGATTCATAAACATATTTTTGGGCATTCTGAAATGTATTGGAATCAATGACCAAACTATCAAACTAGCTATCCAGCTATGGGTAACTGTAGCTAGCTACCTGACAGGAGTGCTAGCTAGCTACGTTAGCTTACTAGGTACATTAATAGCTTTGGGTTGGTTGTTTTTAAGCTCAATTTCAAGATTTCCACCAAGGACGTTGCCTCTCCGATCATCACTCTCCCTCGCTTGGGCAAGGGATTTTATTTTATACATATTTTTTAATTTAACCTTTATTTAACTAGGCAAGTCAGTTAAGAACAAATTCTTATTTACAATGATGGCCTGGCAAAAGGCCTCTTGCAGGGACGGAGGCTGGGATAAAAATAAATAAAGAATAGGACAAGAGAGACAACACTACTTAAAGAGAGACCTAAGACAACAACAACAGCATGGCAGCAACACATGACAACACAGCATGGTAGCAACACAACATGACAACAACATGGTAGCAACACAACATGGCAGCAGCACAACATGGCAGCAGCACAAAACATGGTACAAACATTATTGGGCACAAACAACAGCACAAAGGGCAAGAAGGTAGAGACAACAATACATCACATGAAGCAGCCACAACTGTCAGTAAGAGTGTCCATGATTGAGTCTTTGAATGAAGAGATGGAGATAAAACTGTCCAGTTTGAGTGTTTTTTGCAGCTCGTTCCATTTAAGGTACACTCGGATGTAACGATGTAAAACGTCATTCAAGGGCTGAGGGTTTAGGGCCGAGGGCTGTCAACTTAAGCAATAAGGCTCGAGGAGGTGTGGTATATGGCCAATATACCACGGCTAAGGGCTGTTCTTATGTACGACGCAACGCGGAGTGCCTGGACACAGCCCTTATCCGTGGTATATTGGCAATATATCACAAACCCCTGAGGTGCCTTATTGCTATTATAAACTGGTTACCAACGTAATTAGAGCAGTAAAAATACACGTTTTGTCACACGATTGGCTGTCAGCCAAACAGCATTCAGGGCTCAAACCACCCAGTTTATAATTTCAGTTTGAAACGCAGCCTGGAACTGGAAAGCTGCAAAAACAGGGTCACGTGACTCTGTTCAATTGTCAGTCAAAGAGCTATTGAGAAATCTGCGAATTATAGATACATTCTTTGTGTTATTGGCGTACGGCCGAATTCTCTATTTTTATCTGAGGTACTATAGGTTTTGAGTCAGGAAATGTTTACTTTTCCACCTAAAACGAATGCGATTATTTTATATCATAATTATGTGGCCAACCGCAACAACAGCAGAGATAGGCAACAACTGCGCATGTGCGCTCTCGTGGGGCAATCCCTTAATGTAAAAACTGGACATAAGGCCATTATTCACAATCACAGATACAACCATTTTTTGGGGGAGAAGTGAAGACAGTAGCCTAGTGTTACAGATTAATAACACTAGGCTATATTCTGACAAAGAATTCAGGCAAATTGAGCTTCAGATGGCCGCCGCCGCTGTAGCCACCGAGACCACTGCCCCAGGATGAACGCAGATTGGTGGTGCAGTTAAGCGAACTGTGCTCCAATGCCGACAGAGAATTTGATTACATGACAGGTACTTATTGATGATGAGGAGCAGTTAGTTTGCTTTCACGACCACAGGGATTTTGCTGCCCACATCAACTCTGGTGTCCTGGAAAATAATTCCGTATCCCAAAAAGAAATTGGAGACACAAACCCATTCCAGCTGGGTCAAATGGACAATTATCCGACGAGTAAGTATCTGAACTTTACTTTATTGAATGATCGCTTATCATAAACCTCTATGAGATGGACCGTTGTGGGTTTATGCTTTCACATTAGCCCAAACACTGTCCTGATATGTTTTTGGCATCTTTTACTTTAATAGGATATAGACAATATAGGCCTACACATTGAACTTGAAATAACAGCAAAATCTAAGAACAGAAAATAAGAAACTCATATTGTCAAAAAATGTAATGTTAAGTACATGACTGCTGATCCAGATTCTCAAATCTGTGTTGGTTCCATGAGCTGAAAGAAAAGATCCCAGAAATCTTCCATACGCACAAAAAGCTTATTTTTCTCAAATTTTGTGCATACATTTGTTTACATCCCTGTTAGTGAGCATTTCTCCTTTGCCAAGAGCATCTATCCACTTGACAGGTGTGGCATATCAAGAAGCTGATTAAACACCATGATCATTACACAGTTGCCCCTTGTGCTGGGGACAATAAAAGGCCACTGAAATGTGAAGTTTTGTCACACAACACAATGCCACAGATGTCTCACGTTTTTAGGGAACGTGTAATTGGCATGCTGACTGCAGGAATGTCCACCAGAGCTGTTGCCAGAGAATTGAATGTTCATTTTTCTACCATAAGCCGCCTCCAACGTTGTTTTAGAGAATTTGGCTGTACGTCCAACCGGCCTCACAACCGCAGACCACGTGTAACCACGAAAAAATTCAAGTAGTTTGTCCCCCCACCCCTCTCAAAGAAGGGCACCTTTTGGTAGATGAACAAAATAATGAAACAAGCAGACATTGAACATCCCTTTGAGCATGGTGGAGTTCTTAATTACACTTTGGATGGTGTACCAATACACCCAGTCACTACAAAGATGAAGGCGTCCTTCCTAACTCAGCTGCTGGAGAGAAAGGAAACCGCCCAGGGATTTCACCATGAGGCCAATGGTGACTTTAAAACAGTTACAGAGTTTAATGGCTGTGATAGGAGAAAACTGAGAATGGATCAACAACATTGTAGTTACTCCACAATACTAACCTAATTGACAGAGTGAAAAGAAGGAAGCCTGTACAGAATACAAATATTCAATTTTAAATTCAGGCTGTAACACAACAAAATGTGGAAAAAGTCAAGGTGTGTGAATACTTTCTGTATGCACTGTATGCTAAACCATAGAGCGCCTAAGCTATGTCTACATGATATGGTGCAATGGTTACAACACAATAAGATCAACTCGAACTGCAATGATTGAGCCTCGTCACATTACCCATAAGCACTCTTACGTTGCGCCGGATGTCATGAATTTCAATGGGGATATCCACAGCTGAGTGGAAATGCAACGCCCCCTTGCAGTTGATGGCTCAGTTGCGAGATGGACGCTGCATACTTTGACATTTTTCAAACTTTGCGTCATCTTCAGTCCAGGCAGAGTCTGTCGATGAACAGGAAGTTACCAAACCACAGAAGATCAAAATGTGGTTTTCGGTGATTACTTTATGGGATAACTAGCAACTTGTAAACAATTACCCATTCCTATAAGTGAGTACTATTTTAATAGTAATGTTAAATAATACTAGTGATGGCTTTCTGAAGGCTTTGCCGGCTTTCACCAAATTGTGCCAGAAATATATTCATTACTCTGAGCTTCATTATCAGTTCACAATGCACATTAATAACATCTGCTGGTCAGCAATACATAGTAGCGTGTGATTATCAGATAGTGGAGAGAAAAAAATTACTTGTTTTCATAAAAATTCCGTTGCGCAGCTTTAAGTAGGTGACTCTGTTAGCCTATAATCAGTTGGAAAACCAGGTTTGCATCTTAAATCATGCTTCCCTTTTCTGCCTTCAAGTTAAAAAATACAGAATCTATGGCATTATTTAGGATGGTGTCACGCCCTGGCTCTGGGGACTCTTAAATGTTGAGCCAGGGTGTGTAGTGTCTATGTTTTGTTTTCTATGTGTTTCTTTCTAGATCGTTTATTTCTATGTTGGCCAGGGTGGTTCCCAATTAGAGACAGCTGTGGCTCGTTGTCTTTGATTGGGAACCATACTTAGGCAGCCTGTTTTGCACTTGTCATTTGTGGGATCTTGTTCCGGAGAGGTTTGTGTTTGTTAACCTTAGGACTTCACGTATCGTTTTGTTGTTTTGTGTTATTATGTAAGTACTCATTAAAAGATGTACGCATATCACGCTGCGCCTTGGTCTGCTACTTACAACGATCGTGACAGAAGATCCCACCAATTAAGGACCAAGCAGCGTGTCCAGGAGGAAACGCCGGAGGTAACGCTAGTGGATGTCCTCCTCGGTTGGGGGAAGATCACCGAGGAGGAGGCCGTCCGCTACCGGAGGGCGATGAGGGAGGATGTCCAGGCAGGAGAGGAGAAGCGGCGCCAACCGGGCCGTCGTGGGACAGGCGAGAGGCAACCCCAATACACATTTTTTGGGGGGCACACGGCATGGACGACGGGGCTGCTGGAGGCAGCTACAGGGCGAGTTTGTGGACTAGGAGAGGAGGCCACCAGGTTACGGGGGCCATTGGTCAGGAAGGAGAAGGAGAGTGTGGAAGCACGGCGAGAGGAACTGAGTAGGCAGCAGAGGGAGCGGAGGTTTATGAGGAAACCCAGTCCCGCTCCTCGCACCAAGCAAGTGGTGTATGTCACCAGTCCGGTCCGGCCCGTTCCTGATTCCCGCACAAGGCCAGTGGTGTGTGTTCCCAGTACGGTCAGGCCCGTTCCTGCTCCCCGCACTAAGTTAGTGGTGCGTGTTCCCAGTACGGCCCAACCCGTTCCTGCTCCCCGCACTAAGTTAGTGGTGCGTGTTCCCAGTACGGCCCAACCCGTTCTTGCTCCCCGCACTAAGTTAGTGGTGCGTGCTCCCAGTCCGGCCCGACCCGTTCCTGCTCCCCGCACTAAGTTAGTGGTGCGTGTTCCCAGTCCGGCCCGACCCGTTCCTGCTCCCCGCACTAAGTTAGTGGTGCGTGTTCCCAGTACGGCCCAACCCGTTCCTGCTCCCCGCACAAAGTTAGTGGTGCGTGTTCCCAGTCCGGTCCGGCCTGTTCCTGCCCCTCGCACCAAGTGCAGAAAGTGTGGTTTCACATATATATTTTCAAAATAGTGTGTCTTTAATGGGATTCAACCTCATAGCCTCACGTCCCTGAATGTTCCCTACTCTACCTGCTAAGCTACCGGTCAGGTGACACGTTTTGTACAAAATCCTAACTATACTTGTAAGTACAGTGTCCAGTAGAGGTTGGTGTTTGAAAGCAGCTTCTAATTGAAGAAAACACCAGAACCACGGCGAAATCAGTGGGATCTTGCATTTTGCGACACATGGTTTGAAAATGCACGTGATCAAACTAAGCTTCAAACGTCATTGATGACATACTTTTGAAAAAGTGAAACGCATCCAGTGTTGCCAACTTAGCGACTTTGTCGCTATATTTAGCGAGTATTCAGACCCCTCTAGCGACACATTTTCAAAAAATAGAGTGATTTTTTTTTTGTGTTATTGGAGACTTTTGGAAACTCTGACGTGAAAGCACATATTGTTCTTACTCTTCTCAACGAGCAGCGGGTGCTGCTGTGGGCCCCACCCCCGTCCCAAAGCACTCACAGGCGGCCCAGTCCTCGCGCAGCAGTCCCTCCCAGCAGCAGTCAGAGCAGGAGATGTTCACCCCTCCGCGTCCAGACTGCAAATGAATCGCGCATGCGGGAAGCCGCCGCTGGCTGATCCCGCCCTGGCTTACATTCAGGGCGGGATGTAAATGTAAAATGTTCTTTGTCTAAAATAAATCACTGCACAAAAATAAATCACTGCATTTGACTCACACAGCCTCAGTCACTTACTCACCTCGTCCACTGTGTGTGTGCCTCTCTGTGACATAAGCTAAACATCTAGCTGGCTAGCTCATCATGTCTCAGTCTAAACTGTACACTCAAAAATACAGAAAGGAGTGGGAATCAAACCCTGAATTCAAAGGCTGGTTGAAGCCGTTTATTGGAGATGATTTACGGGCATACTGCCTGTATTGTAAGGCTGATTTCTACGCCAAACCTAGTGATGTAAAAAAACACATGACAACTCAAAAACATACTCAAAAGGCAAAGCCTTATAACAGTTCCACCCAAAACAAGCTGCTATTTATGGTTAAAAAAATTGACTGCAAAAAAGGCTGAGGACACCATGGCATTAGCTATCGCTGAACACTGTTCCATGCTGGCATGTGATCACATTGGAGAAGCATGTAGAGCTGCTTTCTCAGACTCCACTGCTGCTACCCACTTCAAATTGCACAGGACAAAGTGCACAGAAATTATTAATGGTGTTCTAGCACCATACTTTCTGAAGAAGTTGGTCGCAGATGTGGGTGACCAGCGTTTCAGCCTCCTCCTCGATGAGTCCACGGATGTAAGTGTTTCTAAGTACCTGGGGGTTGTGATAAGGTACTTTAGTGACACCAAGCAGACAATTGTATCAACATTTCTGGGGCTTGTTGAGTTGGAGGGAGGAGATGCCAAATATATAGCCCATGCTGTTGTGGCTTTCCTCTAAGTGTTGTCTTAAAAAAGAGAAACTCCTGGGGATATGGACTGACAATGCCTCTATTATGACGGGGATTAACAAGGGGGTCCATAAAGTGCTGAAGGAGGAGTATGGCCTCAAAGATCTGGTTCTTATTCGCTGTGTGTGCCACTCTCTGCAGCTTGCTGTAAGTCATGCTTCCAATGACACCATCCCCCGTAGTGTGGAGTACTTGGTACGAGAGACTTATAACTGGTGGTCAGTGTCTCCAAAGCGCAGGGAGGCCTACAAGGCCATATATGAGACCATTAACTGTGGGGAGAAACCTTTACAGATAACCAAGGTGTGTGCCACATGTTGGCTCTCCATTGAACCCGCGGTTTCATGCATTTTGGACCAGTGGGAGGAGCTTAGGCTGCATTTCGCAGTCACCAAGTCCAGTGAACACTGCTACATGGCTGAGGTTTTATACTCCATGTAAAGTGATCCTCAAAATACAGTGGGGAAAAAAAGTATTTAGTCAGCCACCAATTGTGCATGTTCTCCCACTTAAAAAGATGAGAGAGGCCTGTAATTTTCATCATAGGTACACGTCAACTATGACAGACAAATTGAGAAAAAAATATCCAGAAAATCACATTGTAGGATTTTTAATGAATTTATTTGCAAATTATTGTGGAAAATAAGTATTTGGTCACCTACAAACAAGCAAGATTTCTGGCTCTCACAGACCTGTAACTTCTTCTTTAAGATGCTCCTCTGTCCTCCACTCGTTACCTGTATTAATGGCACCTGTTTGAACTTGTTATCAGTATAAAAGACACCTGTCCACAACCTCAAACAGTCACACTCCAAACTCCACTATGGCCAAGACCAAAGAGCTGTCAAAGGACACCAGAAACAAAATTGTAGACCTGCACCAGGCTGGGAAGACTGAATCTGCAATAGATAAGCAGCTTGGTTTGAAGAAATCAACTGTGGGAGCAATTATTAGGAAATGGAAGACATACAAGACCACTGATAATCTCCCTCGATCTGGGGCTCCACGCAAGATCTCACCCCGTGGGGTCAAAATGATCACAAGAACGGTGAGCAAAAATCCCAGAACCACACGGGGGGACCTAGTGAATGACCTGCAGAGAGCTGGGACCAAAGTAACAAAGCCTACCATCAGTAACACACTACGCCGCCAGGGACTCAAATCCTGCAGTGCCAGACGTGTCCCCCCTGCTTAAGCCAGTACATGTCCAGGCCCGTCTGAAGTTTGCTAGAGTGCATTTGGATGATCCAGAAGAGGATTGGGAGAATGTCATATGGTCAGATGAAACCAAAATATAACTTTTTGGTAAAAACTCAACTCGTCGTGTTTGGAGGACAAAGAATGCTGAGTTGCATCCAAAGAACACCATACCTACTGTGAAGCATGGGGGTGGAAACATCATGCTTTGGGGCTGTTTTTCTGCAAAGGGACCAGGACGACTGATCCGTGTAAAGGAAAGAATGAATGGGGCCATGTATCGTGAGATTTTGAGTGAAAACCTCCTTCCATCAGCAAGGGCATTGAAGATGAAACGTGGCTGGGTCTTTCAGCATGACAATGATCCCAAACACACCGCCCGGGCAACGAAGGAGTGGCTTCGTAAGAAGCATTTCAAGGTCCTGGAGTGGCCTAGCCAGTCTCCAGATCTCAACCCCATAGAAAATCTTTGGAGGGGAGTTGAAAGTCTGTGTTGCCCAGCGACAGCCCCAAAACATCACTGCTCTAGAGGAGATCTGCATGGAGGAATGGGCCAAAATACCAGCAACAGTGTGTGAAAACCTTGTGAAGACTTACAGAAAATGTTTGACCTGTGTCATTGCCAACAAAGGGTATATAACAAAGTATTGAGAAACTTTTGTTATTGACCAAATACTTATTTTCCACCATAATTTGCAAATAAGTTCATTAAAAATCCTACAATGTGACTTTCTGGATTTTTTTTCCTCATTTTGTCTGTCATAGTTGACGTGTACCTATGATGAAAATTACAGGCCTCTCTCGTCTTTTTAAGTGGGAGAACTTGCACAATTGGTGGCTGACTAAATACTTTTTTCCCCCACTGTATATTGTATCTGACCTTTTTGAAGTCAGTGCTGGGTGAGGTACAGTTGGCCATCAAGGCTTTTGAGGGAGAGCAAGTAGATCCTCTTAAGCTACTTGACAGCTTGGTTAGCCTGATCAAGCCTATGAGCAGCAGGGTGCTGAATCCACTGGCAAATGTTGATGTACTCAAAGGGCCAATAGATGGATACATCAGTCCCAAACCGTACCTTGGTTACCTTTTTGAGTCAAAGGCAGCTGAGCTCCACCTTGCGCCTGAGGATGAAAACAATGTCCGAAAGCGGTGTGTAGCCTTCACCATCTCCCTCACTAATGACTTGAGGGTGAGACTGCCGGACAACATCGAAGCATTGCAGTACATGTCAGTTTTCAATGCGGAGGAAACTCTAAAGCACAATAAGAGCCCTGGAGAAATAGAAAAAATAGCCAAGCTCCTTGGCTACTCCCCTGCAGAGATAGACAAGATTGTCCAGCAATGGCGTGCCATCCATCTTAGTAAATGGAATGAAACAAAAAACACACTGGGCTTCTGGAGTGAGATTTGGAAGTTCAGGGATGCAGCTGATATCAACCCGTTTCCAGAACTTGCCGTGGCTGCTGTGTCTGTGTTGTCCTTGCCACACTTGAATGTTGAAGTTGAGAGAGTATTCAGCCAGATGAGTGTGGTAAAAAGCAAACTTAGAAATCGGATGTCCTTGCAGATCCTTAACTCCATCCTGTACATTCGATATGGACTGAAGCTGAAGCTGTCTGGTGAGGCTTGCTATGAGCACCAGCTGCCTGATAATGATTTGCAGCTTTTTGGCACATCAGCTGCTTACTCATTTAAGTCAGCTCCCTCAGTTGCTGAACCTGCCATAGAGAGCCTTGACCAAAATGACGATGACCCATTCTTTCTGTGAGCCAGCACAGCCTGTGTGTGTGTGGAGGGGGTCTGATTATAATTATTTTTTTAACCTGAATTAGGGCCAGACTAGTTACCATCATTTTCTCACATTGACAGTTTTTTCTATTGTCTCTTTTTGGTCCATTGAGATTGTTAATGTAGATTGTATACAAAAAAATAATAATTATGTGATGGTTAAACATTTTCATGTTTTACTGTGACTTGTTGTAGGCTCCTAAGTGGACCATAAGGTTAAAAACCAAACCAAACTTAAGAAAAATAAAATAAATTAAAAATAAAACAAAAATAAATGTTAAACCAATAACTCCGCCAGAGTGTCTCTTTTGGGTCACTTTTGCCGGTCCCAAGCCCTGATAAAGGAGGAGGGTTGGAATTGTGACATAAAAAAAAACAAGAGTCGACAGAAGAAAGTTCATTTGTAGTTCTAAACATATTTAGGGTGTTTTTTACTCACTTTTTGTCTCTCCCACAATGTTATTCCTCTCTCCTACATCATCCATCACAATTACATGCACATGGCCAATTATGCAAATTAGGTGATGACGTCATTTAGCGACTTCTAGGACAGCCAATAGCTACTTTCCTTTCTGAGGAGTTGGCAACACTGCGACGCATCCACACACTGCTTCGAAGTTAGCTGCGTAGCGATTTCGATATGTAACAGAGTTTGCACCACGAGAGCATGCATGTGCAGTTGTTACCCATCTCAGCTGTTGTTGCAGTTAGCCACCTAAAATAATGATATAAAATCATCGCAATGGTTTTAGGTGGAATGCTTTAAATAAAACAGAATTTGTCCACAATTCGCAGATTTATCAATCGCTCTTTGACAAGAAGCAGAGCTAGTAGTGCGCAAAGAAACGTTAAGAATCACGTGACCCATTTCTGCAGCTTTCCAGTTCAAGACTGCAGGAGAGAGTGGGAGGAGGCATACTCTGCCTAACTAGTTTCAATGTATGGAATCACTTGGTAATTTTAGGTAAACTTCCCCATTAACTAACGTCCTCATCAGTCAGATCCTCTGAAGACAGGGATGCTCTACGTTTTCTTTGAACAGGTCGAGGACCGGAGCCCGGAGCAGACGCCTACATTTCCTCCTCCTCGTATTATGCTCCTTAGCAAGCAATAATTGGAGGACATGTTTAGGCTCAGCACAGGCAACATAACGTAACACTGCTCTTAGCGACAGTGCCCTGTCTTATGCTACTGAATGAGGGGATACATGTCATACAGAGTCATCTGCTCCTGTTCCTTTCTGACAGGTGCCTTTGTCTGGGGGGCAGAATAATTTTTCTGGGGGACAGGTGGCTTTTTGGGGGGGGGGCAGAAGACCCACTCTGAGCTTCTGTTAAATCCTATTTGCCTGTTCCCTATTCACAATATCTATTAGATAACAATATAATTGTTGCCCATGCCATGATTAAATGCACTGAACCATCTCTTTGTTATTTAAATGGAATGAAAGTAAAACCTCTTGTAGTTTCTTGTCATAAAGCCAAAGCATTGAGGTTGCCTTGGCCCCTACCCCAGGAAATGATCTGGAAATGCAAGAGCCATGGGCCTGCTCCTCTCTGCAGTCACACGTCTTATTTTCATTTTCGTCATTTAGCAGACGCTCTTATCCAGAGCGACTTACAGTTAGTGAGTGCATACATTTTTCATACTGGCCCCCCATGGGAATCGAACCCACAACCCTGGCATTGCAAGCGCCATGCTCTACAGGAGGCCTTTAGTAGTGCAGTGTGTGGCCTCAGATAAGACGTGTGACTGCAGAGACGAGCAGGCCATTATGCTGCCCATCATATATTGGATAATGACATTGGATAAAGTTTTGAACTTTTAAATAACCCATGGTATGATAGATTTTCATACAGAACACTGTACTATTCTACCTTAACACACCAGTATTTCCTTTGGAAGTGAAAGATTTGGCAACCATTTGACCTTTTAGTCATTTAGCAGACGCTCCAGATCGATTTACAGGAGCAATTAGGGTTCAGTGCCTTGCTCAAGGGCACATTGACAGAGCCTTGTCGGCTAGCGGATTTGAACCAGCAACCTTTCAGTTACTGGCCCAACGCTCTAACCTCTAGGCTATCTGCCACCATACAACATCACATTAGTCTGGTAAGAATTTTCCCATTAGTCATTTCACATTGTTGTGGGAGGCATTATCTTGCACCACCAGACCCTACATTTTATTTTACTCACATTTTAATGACTTATATATTTATTGAATTTAAACAAGTTGAGAACAAGTTCTCATTTACAACTGCGACCTGGCCAAGATAAAGCAAAGCAGTGCGATAAAAACAACAACACAGAGTTACATATGGAATAAACAAAACGTACAGTCAATAACACAATAGAAAATCTATATACAGTGTGTGCAAATGTAGTAAGTTATGGAGGTAAGGCAATAAATAGGCCATAGTGCAATTTAGTATTAACACTGGAGTGATAGATGTGCAGAAGAAGATGTGCAAATAGAGATACTGGGGTGCAAATTAGCAAAATAAATAACCATGTAAATAACAATATGGGGATGAGGTAGTTGGGTGGACTAATTACAGATGGGCTGTGTACAGGTGCAGTGATCGGTAAGCTGCTCTGACAACTGATGCTTAAAGTTAGTGAGGGAGATAAGAGTCTCCAGCTTCAGAGATTTTTGCAGTTCGTACAAGTCATTTGCAGCAGAGAACTGGAAGGAATGGCAGCCAAAGGTGTTGGCTTTGGGGATGACCAGTGAGATATACCTGCTGGAACGCATACATTTTTTACATTTTAGTCATTTTAGCAGACGCTCTTATCCAGAGCGACTTACAGTTAGTGAGTGCATACATTTTCATACTTTTTTCATACAACCCTATTGATCGTCTCACTCTCTCCCTCTGTAGAGATGCTCTACGGGTGCATACTACGGGTGGGTGTTGCGATGGTGACCAATGAGCTAAGATAAGGCGGAATTTGCCTAGAAGTGATTTATAGATGACCTGGAGCCAGTGGGTTTGGCGACGAATATGTAGTGAGGGCCAGCCAACGAGGGCGTACAGGTCACAATGGTGGGTAGTATATGGGGCTTTGGTGACAAAACGGATGGCACTGTGATAGACTACATCCAATTTGCTGAGTAGAGTGTTGGAAGCTATTTTGTAAATGACATCGCTGAAGTCAAGGATCGGTAGGATAGTCAGTTTTACGAGGGCATGTTTAGCAGCATGAGTGAAGGAGGCTTTGTTGCGAAATAGGAAGCTGATTCTAGATTTAACTTTGTATTGGAGATGCTTAATGTGATTCTGGAAGGAGAGTTTACAGTCTAACCAGACACCTAGGTATTTGTAGTTGTCCACATATTCTTAAGTCAGACCCGCCGAGAGTAGTGATTCTAGTCGTGCGGGCGGGTGCAAGCAGCGTTCGATTGAAGAACATGCATTTAGTTTTACTAGCGTTTAAGAGCAGTTGGAGGCTACGGAAGGAGTGTTGTATGGCATTGAAGCTCGTTTGGAGGTTTGTTAACACAGTGTCCAATGAAGGGCCAGATGTATACAAAATGGTGTCGTCTGCGTAGAGGTGGATCTGAGAGTCACCAGCAGCAAGAGCGACATCATTGATATACACAGAGAATAGAGTCGGCCCGAGAATTGAACCCTGTGGCACCCCCATAGAGACTCCAGAGGTCCAGACAACAGGCCCTCTGATTTGACACACTGAACTCTATCTGAGAAGTAGTTGAATAAAAAAAATGTATGCACTCACTAACTGTAAGTTGCTCTGGATAAGAGCGTCTGCTAAATGACTAAAATGTAAAATGTAAATGTAGTTGGTGAACCAGGCGAGGCAGTCATTTGAGAAACCAAGGCTATTTAGTCTGCCAATAAGAATGCGGTGATTGACAGAGTCAAAAGCCATGGCCAGGTCGATGAAGATGGCTGCACAGTACTGTCTTTTATCGATCGTGGTTATTATATCGTTTAAGACCTTGAGCGTGGCTGAGGTGCACCCATGACCAGCTCGGAAACCAGATTGCATAGCGGAGAAGGTACGGTGGGATTCGAAATGGTCGGTGATCTGTTTGTTAACTTGGCTTTCAAATACTTTCGAAAGGCAGGGCAGGATGGATATAGTTTGATCTAGAGTGTCACCCCCTTTGAAGAGGGGGATGAACGCGGCAGCTTTCCAATCTCTGGGGATCTCAGACGATAGAAAGAAAGGGTCCAGATTGTCTAGCCCAGCTGATTTGTAGGGGTCCAGATTTTGCAGCTCTTTCAGGACATCAGCTATCTGAATTTGGGTGAAGGAGAAGCGGGGGGGGGCATGGGCAAGTTGCAGCGGAGGGTGCAGAGCTGGTGGCCGGTGTAGGGGTAGCCATGTGGAAAGCATGGCCAGCCGTACCAAAATGCTTAGTGAAATTCTCGATTATCCTAGATTTATCGGTGGTGACAGTGTTTCCTAGCCTCAGTGCAGTGGGCAGCTGGGAGAAGGTGCTCTTATTCTCCATGGACTTTACAGTGTCCCAAAACGTTTTAGTGTTACAGGATGCACATTTCTGTTTGAAAAAGCTAGCCTTTGCTTTCCTAACTGATTGTGTATATTGGTTCCTGACTTCCCTGAAAAGTTGCATATCGCGGGGGCTGTTCAATGCTAATGCAGTACGCCACAGGATGTTTTTGTGCTGGTCAAGGGCAGTCAAGTCTGGGGTGAACCAGGGGCTATATCTGTTCTTAGTTCTGCATTTTTTGAATGGGGCATGCTTATTTAAGATGGAGAGGAAAGCACTTTTAAAGAACATCCAGGCATCCTCTACTGACGGAATGAGGTCAATATCCATCCAGGATACCCGGGCCAGGTCAATTAGAAAGGCCTGCTCGCTGAAGTGTTTTAGGGAGCGTTTGACAGTGATGAGGGGTGGTCGTTTGACCGCAGACCCATTACGGACGCAGGCAATGAGGCAGTGATCGCTGAGATCCTGGTTGTAGACAGCGGAGGTGTATTTAGAGGGTAAATTAGTCAGGATGATATCTATAAGGGTGCCCATGTTTACAGATTTAGGGCTGTACCTGGTAGGTTCCTTGATAATTTGTGTGAGATTGAGGGCATCTAGTTTAGATTGTAGGACGGCCGGGGTGTTAAGCATATCCCAGTTTAGGTGACCAAGCAGTACTAACTCTGAGGATAGATGGGGTCAAGCAATTCACATATGGTGTCCAGGGCACAACTGGGGGCTGAAGGAGGTCTGTAGCAAGCGGCAACAGTGAGAGACTTATTTCTGGAAAGGTGGATTTTTAGAAGTAGAAGCTCAAACTGTTTGGGCACAGACCTGGATAGTATGTTAGAGCTCTGCAGGCTATCTCTACAGTAGATTGCAACTCCGCCCCCTTTGGCAGTTCTATCTAGACGGAAAATGCTGTAGTTCGGGATGGACATTTCTGAATTTTTGGTGGCCTTCCTAAGCCAGGATTCAGACACTGCTAGAACATCAGAGTTGGCGGAGTGTGCTAACGCAGTGAATAACTCTAACTTAGGGAGGAGGCTTCTGATGTTAACATGCAAGAAACCAAGGCTTATACAGTTACAGAAGTCAACAAATGATAGCGCCTGGGGAGTAGGAGTGATAATGGGGGCTACAGGGCCTGGGTTAACCTCTACATCACCAGAGGAACAGAGGAGGAATAGAATAAGGATACGGCTAAAGGCTTTAAGAACTGGTCTTCTAGTGCATTGGGTACAGATAATAAAAGGGGCAGATTTCCGGGCGTTGTAGAATAGATTCAGGGCATTATGTACAGACAAGGATATGGAAGGATATGAGTACAGTGGAGGTAAACCTAAGCATTGGGTAACGTTGAAAGAGATAGCATCACTGGAAGCACCGATTGAGCCGGTCTCCGCGTGTATGGGGGGTGGGACAAAGGAGCTATCCGAGGCAGGTTGAGCAGGACTGGTGGCTCTACAGTGAAATAGTACAATAAGAACTAACACAAACAGCAATAGGCAAGGCATATTGACATGGGAGAGAGGCATAACACAATCACAGGTGTTATTCGAGAGAGCTAAGACAACAACTGGTAATGGCGACGAAAGTTTGGGCTGAGGCTAAACAGATAAACAAGATGGGGTACCCTGTAAAGGAACAGTCCAGCAGGCATCAGCTGTGTAGCTGAGTGATCATAAGGTCCAGTGAACAGCAATAGGTGAGTCCGGGAGCAGTTCGGGAGCACAGGCGAGCTGGAGGCACGGCTGTTGATTGCGTGTGCTAGCGGGCCGGGGCTAGCAGATGGATCTTCGTGGTCGTCGCAACAGGAAGCCTGTTGAAACCAAATCAGACGATTACGTCGGCAGACCAGTCGTGATGGATCGGCGGGGCTACGTGTCAACACTAGGAGGTCTCGTCTGGTTGACAGAGAGGTAGATAGCCGGGAGATGGGCCTGGCTCGAGGCTAGCTCAAGGCTAACTGGTGCGTGCTTCGGACAGTGGTGATTAGCCAACAACAACAACAGCCATTCGGTTGCAGCTAGCTAGTTGCGATGATCCGGTGTTAAGGTCCAGTGATTCAGTGATTCCGGCAGAAAATCCGATATGCTCTGGGTCGATAGCACGCTGTGCAGACTGGCCGATAATGTCCAGGCTAGAGCTGGCTGGTAGGTAGTGCAGGCCACGGACAGTGGTGAAGACTGCTAACTGTGGCTAATAGCAAGTAGCTAGTTAGCTGGCTAGCTGGCTAGTTTCAGTCAGAGGTTCTTGATAAAAGGTATAAAGAAATAATAGAATCCATTCCACATTGGGTGAGGCGGGTTGCAGGAAAGTATATTTAGTTAAAGGATGGAAAAGCGAGATAGAGAAATATATACGAAAAAATACAAAAAAACAGGCTATTTACACGAGGACACAACAGAATACACGACCGCACTGCTATGCCATCTTGGAATCCCATTCACAGAAATGTTAGGTTTCTTGGAAAATAATAGGATAACACAATTTATCAAGGATAAAAGCTAGTTTATTAATGCTTATATTTCATGTAGTAACCTATTTGATTGTACAATGTGCAAAAAATAATAATACATCCCACAGGTAAGACAGTGATAATTTCTAATAAGACATGGCACATTTTTCACAACTTTTAAAGCCTGAGTGATTGATTATTACATTATTGTTATCTGAAAACGTGTTTCCCTTTATACCTGATAATTCAGAACATATACAGGAACAACAAATCAATAGCAAGCACTCATATTGCATAATCGTTGCTTAATGCCTGCCTTCCCTCATTAAAGATGCATTATCTTTGGTCCAACATCATGCCTTTTAGGTAAATCATCTAATCAAACCTTTAGCTTTCCCTTTTAGACTTAACCAAAACAGAATTCCGGTATTTAAATGAACGAGTATCCATTTAGAAGTAGTGCTCAGCGATTAGTGCTTTTTGAGGTCGGTTCGATTCCTGTAGTTAATTACCATGTTTTCTGCGCTAAACTATGTAGAATATTGGCCTGTTGGAAACTACAACTACCTACTACATCACAGTTCGGGCTTGATCTGGTTTATCTCTAGAGAACATGCGCATAAATGGAATTAAAATCATTGGTCAATTGGTTGTTTAGACATTTTGGTTAATCGCTCAGCAAGTATAGTAAACATTGTACACATAGTTCAAATGGTCCCATAGGATACACAATCAAGTCATAGTAATGTCTAAACGAAAATATCAAATCAATGTGGAAAGTAGAGATCTTTGGTCAACATAGACACAATGCAAGGGATCTGCTTTTTGGCAGAGAAGCCGGGCATTTCGGAGAACGACTCGAAGTCAAGTGCCACCTTGTGGTTGACACGTGTCATGATCTGCATGATCTCCAGCTGTTTGCCGTACCTTTGTAACATCTCACAGAGGGCCTGCATGAACCAGGAGCCCTTCTGGGTGTTCCTCCAGGAGTAGTAGCCTATGGAGAGGCATGGATGTCACAAACCAATCAGACCAACCCTGTAGTAATGTTGTACATTGCTACAACCTCTCTAAATGTATGCACACATGACTGTAAGTCGCTTTGGATAAAAGCATCTGCTAAATGGCATATTATTATATTATTATAAATAGGTACAGTGCAATTCCCATACTAGTATACATTGCTATAGTAGTAGGCTTACAGTCTACTGTCATACCGGTTTGCAGTTTGTGTGTAAAAGTTATAACAGATATCAGTTGTAAGTACTATGTAACATACCAATGTACCATGTAAAGGTAACATATGTAGTATGCATGAATGCAGACGTTTTGATCTCAATATCAAATCATTTCTGGATAACAAGTACCTTACTGCGATTGTTTTCAATTAAAATTGTTAATTAACAAAAATAGCTTCTTAGCAAAGAGCAAATTCTCAAACTAGAATTTTGCTAGGACTGTCTGGGAGTGGTCTAAGTGGGGAGAGGAAAACTGAAAACGAGTTATTGGCAGAGAGGTTTGGAACTCTTTCTTATTGGCTTATTAACCCATTTACTGCCTGGTGATGACACCAGGTAGGCAAAACTCCATCTACCAAAACAGGCAGAAATTTCAGGCGGTCTTTTCAAACATCTCTTACACTAAAAAGGGCATTATCATTTTCACAGTTATTACAACCTCAGTGTGGAAATAAATATAAAACACAGGAAAATCACGTTTTTGACTGCCATGGGCCTTAAAAGTATGTCAAAGTGGGGCATTAATAAAACAGGGTTTATTACCTGGGGCTGTAGAATAAGCATAGAGAAAGTCTGCCTCAACAGGAATCCTCTCTGGAGAGTCATCAGCAACGGCATCTGTCTCTATGCCACCATCCAGGTCATTGCCACGGCACGCCTACTCACCAGGCCCACAGGAAGGATCAGGGGTTAAGGGTCAGGGGAAGAGAGGCTACTCTTCGCAATGTACCACTGACTATAAGACACACAAATAAATGTTCATCACTTCAGTATTGAAATGTTGAGCAGGCAGCTAAAACCTTACAGTACCTGGATAAAGAAGAGTTTGGGCTTGCCCACCAGCGTTTTGCAGCGGTCGCCCCTAAAGAGGCCAGTGAGCTTCTTGAGTTCTACGTTGCCATCTGTGCCATAGAACACCCCCTCGTCTCCATGGCTCAGCATCACACACACAAAGGAGGCCGACTGGCTGTGGTCAACTTGAGACACTGAAAATGTCATATACACACACACAGTTTAAAGTGGCTCTTGAAGTCAAACTTATCATTAAAAAGAGATTTCCTTCAGTTGATCAAATTTAGCCAGATGTCACATCACTACTACCACCATTACTGCATCTTATTTGTAGATTATCAGAAAGAAACTTCTCAAATGACTCCAGAAAGAAAGACAATCTAACTCGGACACTCACATCACAACTGCTGAGCTTACCATTGTAAAGCAGCTGTTGTATCTGTTGCACAGTCTGGTCAGTGGCAACCTTCACTTTGTACCCCAAACTCGAGAACACTTTCATCGCATGTCCTGCATCCACGTCTGTTCCATTGCGAAAGCTCATTCCTTTAAAGGGAAATAAACCAATGAAGTGTAGATAACAGAATTGGACATACCATCATAACCTAAACAAGTGAAATGGACAAAAATACATCATACACACTTAGGCCTACCTGTGCTCTTGTCAAAGTTCTTGTTGTTGATGATGACACACTGTCCAAGGCTGGGGTAGTTCATCTTATATGTGTACATGTCAGCCGGAGGCTTAACATCTACTTCATGATTATCTGTACTGAACCTTGGCACTGAGAGACCTTTCAGCCTGGAGCAAAAAGGAACAAGTTCCTTTTAACACTGAATCGGCTGAGGCACAGTGGGCGGACAATTATACATTGCAGGAGTCCTTGCAGAGCAATTAAAATGTCTACATGCACTTTTCACTGTCCATGTTAAACTGGCTTCACAGGCATGTTGAAAATGCATGTTGTTTGGCCATGCTTGAAGACACAATGACAGCAGGTTTTGGCTTATGATCAGACATGAGTGTCACATTGCATGCTAATGCAGCTGAGAAAATCATTTGTCTGACACTATTCAGGGGTAAAATGAAAAGATGCTTTTACAGAATGTGACAGCTGATAGAACTATGTAAAAAGAGACTCACTGGCCCAGTGCATGCCGTCCCAATGGGTATCTAAATAAAAAATCATATCAAATACCGTGCCTTCAGAAAGTATTCACACCTCTTGACTTTTTCCACACTTTGTTGTGTTACAGCCTGAATTTAAAATAGATTCAATTGAAATGTTTTGTCACTGGCCTACACACAATACCCCATAATGTCAAAGTGGAATGATGTTTTTCAAAATGTGTACTAATTAATAAAATATGAAAAGCTGAAATGTCTTGAGTCAATACTTATTCAACCCATTTGTTATGGCAAGCCTAAATAAGTTCAGGAGTAAAAATATGCTTAACAAGTCACATATGGGTGGTCCTCTGTAGCTCAATTGGTAGAGCATGGCGCTTGTAACGCCAGGGTAGTGGGTTCGATCCCCGGGACCACCCATATGTAAAAATGTATGCATACATGACTGTAAGTCGCTTTGGATAAAAGCGTCTGCTAAAAGGCATATTATTATTATAAGTTGCATGGACTCACTGTGTGAAATAATAGTGTTTAACATTGTAGTTACTCCACAACACTGACCTAATTGACAGAGTGAAAAGAAGGAAGCATGTACAGAATACAAATATTCCAAAACATGGTTCCTGTTTGCAACAATGAACTAAAGTAATGCTGCAAAAAAATTGGGAAAGCAATTAACTTTTTGTCCTGAATACATAGTGTTATGTTTGGGGCAAATCCAATACAACACATTCCTGAGTACCACTCTCCAAATCGTCAATCATAGTGGTGGCTGCATCATGTTAACAGCATGCTTGTAACGTTAAGGACTGGGGAGTTTTTCATGATAAAAAATAAACGGAATGGAGCTAAGCACAGGCAAAATCATAGAGGAAAACCTGGTTCAGTCACCTTTCCACCAGACACCAAATCTACACTGGAGTTGCTTACCAAGAAGACAGTGAATGTTCCTGAGTGGCCCAGTTGCAGTTGACTTAAATCTGCTTGAAAATCTATGGCAAGACCTGCAAATGGTTGTCTAACAATGATCATCAACTAATTTGACAGATCTTGAAGAATTTTGAAAATAATAATGGGCAAATGTTGCACAATTCAGGTGTGGAACGTTCTTAAGACGTAGCCAGAAAGACTGACTCAGGGGTGTGAATACATATGTAAATGAGATATTTCTGTATTTAATTTTTCTGTAAATATGCTAACATTTCTAAAAAGAAGTTCACTTTGTCATTATGGGGTAGTGTGTAGATGTGTGAGAAAAAATAATACATTTTGAATTCGGGCTGTAATACAACAAAATGTGGAATAAGTCAAGGGGTATTAATACTTTCTGAAGGCACTGTACATTTGATTTTGATGCCCACCCTCTATTATTTGGGCAGCTGATAGGGTTGACATAAGAAATGCATCGCCTTACCCTTGTCCAGCTATCCCTTTGGCATCCACATGATCCCCTTGGTAACCTGCACTATTGTCCACCAAATCAGACATGGTATCAGTCTCAGTGGTGCAATCACTCTTACAACACCTATAGTTGTACCGAAAGAGAAAATAAGAAGTGTATTTTACACACACACACACACACACACACACACACACACACGTTAGTTCCAAAGTTGAATCCACACAGGAGCCAAGCCATCATCTAAGTCAACTAGCTACAGTAACCTGCTTTAAACTGTGTGGTTCAATAGTGTATGTAGCTAACATTAGCCATTTGTTTTTCATTAGTGCTGTTAGATGTTATGTAACACCAGCTAAAGAATTAGCTAGCATGCTAACGTTAGTAGCTAGCTAACGTTAGTTACCAAGGTCTGTGTAGCTAACTTTTAGTTAGCTAGCTAGCTACTCTTATCAAAGTTAGCCGGGCCGGCTACGGTAGCTAGTATATGCAGTAACTGTTATACCCCATATATATATATATATAATTTCAAATTAGCAATATATTACATTACATAAGGTATCAATGAAAGGTGTAAAATCTTTAAACATAATTACTTTGCGTTAAGGCGTTGAAATACACAGACGAGGGAGTAAATGTGAAGAGTGAAGACTTCTCCGCAACTAAACGAAGTTATCTGATACTTGTTAATGAGGTGTCAAAGTAAGCACTCACGTCATTGTTCAAAACAGCCAATCAAACACCGTAGTTTATTTATTGAGTGGGCGGCCTAAAGGACACACCTTGACCAAAGCCTGTCATACAATTTCCAAAGTAGAGTGACTTTCCTGACTGTAAACGCCATATGATTTCACAGAAATATTCATACAGTTGACTTATATTACATGCATTAATGTTGGAAACGTTATATCACCAGCCCCACACAAAAACAACTGCAATTCTTCCAGACATAATGTAACCCTCCAGCAAGGTGCTGATCAACAAATAAATCATTATCAGATAAGGTACTCATTACTCAAGCATGCATAAAAAAAAATCATAGGTCTACCTTACTTCAGAGATTTTATATACATTCTCAAAAGGACCATTTATAAATAGTGCATAATCAACATTATAAACGAGTGTAGCATAATTATTGTCTGATACAACCAATAAAGTATCTTAAACTATTATGAACATAGAGTATATACCTGGAGAACATACAGTATCAAACTACTGTACTTGATAAGAGCATTTATACTTCCCCCTCTCTCTCAAAGTTTCATTGCCAGGATTATTATTATTTTATCAGTGAAACGTAAGTGAGGGAGGCCCCGCTCTCTCGCTTTCCCAGATGTTTAGTTCATTTCATTCCGATCTCCTTTGCATTATTGTAGCCTTTCTCTGTAGCCTGTCAACTATGTGTCTGTCTATCCCTGTTCTCTCCTTTCTGCACAGGCCATACAAACGCTTCACACCACGTGGCTGTTGCCACTCTAATCTGGTGGTCCCTGCGCGCACGACCCACGTGGAGTTCCAGGTCTCAGGCAGCCTCTGGAACTGGCGTTCTGCAGCCAACAAGGCAGAGTTCATCTCAGCCTATGCTACCCTCCAGTCCCTCGACTTCTTGGCGCTGACGGAAACATGGATTACCACAGAAAACACTGCTACTCCTACTGCTCTTTCCTTGTCTAACCATGTGTTCTCGCATACGCCGAGAGCATCTGGTCAGCGCGGCGGTGGCACAGGAATCCTCATCTCTCCAAAGTGGACATTCTCTCTTTTTCCCCTGACCTATCTGTCTATCTCCTCATTTGAATTCCATGCTGTCACAGTCACTAGCCCATTCAAGCTTAACATCCTTGTCATTTATCGCCCTCCAGGTTCCTTTGGAGAGTTCATCAATGAGCTTGACGCCTTGATAAGTTCCTTTCCTGAGGATGGCTCACCCCTCACAGTTCTGGGTGACTTTAACCTCCCTACGTCTGCCTTTGACTCATTTCTCTCTGCCTCCTTCTTTCCACTCCTTTCCTCTTTTGACCTCACCCTCTCACCGTCCCCCCCTACTCACAAGGCAGGCAATACGCTTGACCTCATCTTTACTAGATGCTGTTCTTCTACTAATCTCACTGCAACTCCCCTCCAAGTCTCCGACCACTACTTTGTATCCTTTTCTCTCTCGCTCTCCTCCAACACTACTCACTCTGCCCCTCTTCAGATGGTAATGTGCCGTCGCAACCTTCGCTCTCTCTCTCCCGCTACTCTCTCCTCTTCCATCCTATCATCTCTTCCCTCTGCTAAATCCTTCTCCCTCCGATCTCCTGATTCTGCCTCCTCAACCCTCCTCTCCTCCCTTTCTGCATCTTTTGACTCTCTATGTCCCCTATCCTCTTGGCCGGCTCGGTCCTCCCCTCCTGCTCCGTGGCTTGACGACTCATTGCGAGCTCACAGAAGAGGGCTCCGGGCAGCCGAGCGGAAATGGAGGAAAACTAGACTCCCTGCGGACCTGTCATCTTTTCACTCCCTCCTCTCTACATTCTCTTCCTCTGTTTCCGCTGCTAAAGCCACTTTCTACCACTCTAAATTTCAAGCCTCTGCCTCTAACCCTAGGAAGCTCTTTGCCACCTTCTCCTCCCTGCTGAATCCTCCTCCTCCTCCCCCTCCCTCCTCCCTCTCTGTGGATGACATCGTCAACCATTTTGAACAGAAAGTTGACGACATCCGATCCTCATTTATTAAGTCAAATGACACCGCTGGTCTTGCTCACACTGCCCTACCCTATGCTTTGACTTCTTTCTCCCCTCTCTCTCCAGATGAAATCTTGCGACTTGTGACGGCCGGCCGCCCAACAACCTGCCTGCTTGACCCTATCCCCTCCTCTCTTCTCCAGACCATTTCCGGAGACCTTCTCCCTTACCTCACCTCGCTCATCAACTCATCCTTGACCGTCTTCAAGAGAGCGAGAGTTGCACCCCTCCTCAAAAAACCTACACTCGATCCCGCCGATGTCAACAACTACAGACCAGTATCCCTGAACCCATCATGAGGGCCTGCAGCGGCTGGAGGATCTGCATACCCACATCCATACCCACACAAGCAGTCAGAGCTGGCCCTAGCCTTTTGGGGACCTTAAGCAAAATTTTGTTGGTGGGCCCCCCACCTTGCGAGCAAAACATTTTAGTGGCCCCCTTGAAAGCGGAGAGAAAAATGTAGGACATTTTAGAGTTAATTTCCTGAAATTCTACTAATTTTGCCATGGGGTGTAGATAAAATTTTGCAGTTTGCTGCAATTCTACACATTTTGTATTTGTATTTGTATTTATTATGGATCCCCATTAGCAGCTACTCTTCCTGGGGTCCAGCAAAATGAAGGCAGTTACAGTATATACCATTTTTTATAAAATTACAATACATTTCACAACAAATTTCACAACACATTAAGTGTGTTCCCTCAGGCCACTACTCTACTACCACATATCTACAACACAAAATCCATGTGTACGTGTGTGTATAGTGTATATGTTATCATGTTTGTGTGTATGCGTGTCTGTGCCTATGTGTGTGTCTCTTCACTGTGTGTGTGAGTCACTTCACATTCCCCCCCGTTCCTTAAGGTGTATTTTTATCTGTTTTTTAAATCTGATTTTACTGCTTGCATGAGTTACTTGATGTGGAATAGAGTTAGATGTAGTCATGCGCCTCCCATAGTCTGTTCTGGTCTTCGGGACTGTGAAGAGACATCTGGTGGTATGTCATGTGAGGTATGCATGGGTGTCTGAGCTGTGTGCTAGTAGTTTAAACAGACAGCTCGGTGCATTCAACATGTCAATACTTCTCACAAATACAAGTATTGATGAAGTCAGACTCCTCTACTTGGAGCCAGGAGAGATTGACATGCATGTTATTAATGTTAGCTCTCCGTGTACATTTAAGGGCCAGCCGTGCTCCCCTGTTCTGGGCCAATTGTAATTTTCCCAAGTCCCTCTTTGTGGCACCTGACCAAATGACAGGTGCAACAGAACTAGGACATGTAGGACCTGCCTTGTTGATAGACAGAGCAGTGCTTTATTATGGACAGATCTCCCCCATTTTAGCTACTGTTGCAGCAATAGGTTTTGACCATGACAGTTTATAATCCAGGGTTGCTCCAAGCAGTTTAGTATCCTCAAATTGCTCAATTTCTACATTATTTATTACAAGATTTAGATTGGGGTTAGGGTTTAGTGAAGGATTTGTCACAAATACAATGTTTTGAGTTTTTGAAATATTTAGGACTAACTTATTTCTTGCCACCTATTCTGAAACTGACTGCAGCTCTTTGTTAAGTGTTTCAGTGATTTATGTGGATGCCAAAGGGATTGCTGTGGTAGCTGGCCTGTATAGTGTTGAGTCATCAGCATACATAGACACACAGGCTTTACTCAGAGCCAGTGGCAGGTCATTAGTATAGATAAGTAAGGGGCCTAGACAGCTGCCCTGGGGAATGCCTTACTCTACCTGGATTATGTTTGAGAGGCTTTCATTAAAGCATACCCTCTGTGTTCTGTTAGACAGGTAACTCTCGATCCAAAATATAGCAAGGGATGTGAAGCCATAATACATACATTTTTCCAGCAGCAGATTATGATTCATACTGTCAAAAGCTGCATTGAAGTCTAATAAAACAACTCCCACAACCTTTTTATTATACATTTCTCTCAGCCAATCATCAGTTATTTGTGTAAGTGCCATACATGTCGAATGCCCTTCCCTATAAGCGTGCTGAAAATCTGTTGTTAATTTGTTTACTGCGAAATAACATTGTATCTGGTCAAACTCAATTTTTTCCAAAAGTTTACTAAGAGTTGGTAACAGGCTGATTGGTCGGCTGTTTGAGCTAGTAAAGGGTGCTTTGCTATTCTTGGGTAGCGGAATGACTTTTGCTTCCCTCCAGACCTGAGGGCGCACACTTTCCTGTAGGTTTAGATTGAAGAGATGGCAAATAGGACTGGCAACATTGTCCGCTATCATCCTCAGTATTTTTCCATCCAAGTTGTCAGACCCAGGTGGCTTGTCATTGTTGATAGACAACAATACTTTTTTCACCTCTTCCACACTCACTTTACGGAATTCAAAATCACAATGTTTGTCTTTCATAATTTGGTCAGTTATGCATGGATGTGTAAGTTGATAATTTGTTGTTGGCATGTCAGGCCTAAACTTGCTGAATTTTTTATATGATATGAGTGAGAGTGACTAACAAAATCCATGGGCCCCACCCCCAGTCGCTAATTTGACCATGATTACTACAAGTTTATATAGCTGGATAGACTAATTTACCAATCTAAAATGTTTTAGCTGACATGGGTGAGTGACTGTCAGTGACATAACAAGAGAAAAACCACTGTTGCACAACCACATTTCGAAATGTATTAAACTATTCTAACTCGCCACACTAAGTTGAGACCCCGACTGAGTTCCCCCAAAAAGTATATATATATATATATATATATATATTATTTGTTATATTATTACTTTTTTTGAGGGGGGGAATTGGTCCACAGGCCTACAAAAGGGGGGCGCAATTTGCCCATCCCTGATTTACAGTATTTAGTTTGCAACTTGGAGCTCACTTGTTGTAAGCAATGGTGTATATAAACACTAGATTGATTATGCTATATATTGGGCCAATGATTTGAAGCCACTGGTCAGCCATATTGGTATTCTTCAGAAGGAGCAGTCCTCCATAGGAATTAATAGAATTCAACAATATTTCTATTGAATGTTTCAAGGACAAAATGTATTTAAATATTTTTTTGTTGTAGAGGGGAAAGTAACATAAGTACTCTCTAACAATTCTACTTTATGGAAAATGTTATTGTTATGTTTACCTCACACATTATAATATAATAAGTATGCATTAATGGGTATGTAATAGAATAAACATGACAAAAACAAATGTAGATGATAGTAAATGCATTTCAATAGCTTCCAAAATGTTTTATACAATGGAGGAGTAATACAAAATGGAGGTGCAGTGGCTTCAAAACAGCGCCCCTTGTCAGTCATCTAGTGTATCATTGGGTTGAACTAAGGTTTTCACTCAAGGTGATGAAAAACTTTTTGCTGTGAACTATCTAAACGCTCTGTTGTGAAGTCGTGGTTAGTTTTGCCCACATTCATATACAAAGTAAATGTTCATAGAAAATATGAGCTGGCCCAGAGTCATAGCCTATTTTGAAAATATAAGGCTATGGCCTCTACCCAGGGACCTAACCTATCCTTTGTAGCTAATTGAGTTTTGGTTAGGCTATTGAAATAATTAATCTACACTACCATTCAAAAGTTTTAGAAAACCTGCTCATTCAAGGGTTTTTCTTTATTTTTACTATTTACTACATTGTAGAATAGTAGTGAAGACATCAAAACTATGAAATAACACATATGGAAAGATGCAGTAACCAAAAAAGTGTTAAACAAATCAAAATATATTTTAGATTTTAGATTCTTCAAATAGCCACCCTTTGCCTTGATGACAGCTTTGCACACTCTTGGCATTCTCTCAACCAGCTTCGCCTGGAATGCTTTTCCAACAGTCTTGAAGGAGTTCTCACATATGCTGAGCACTTGTTGGCTGCTTTTCCTTCACTCAGCGGTCTGACTCATCCCAAACCATCTCAATTGGGTTGAGGTCGGGGGATTGTGGAGGCCAGGTCATGCTGGTTAAGTGTGCCTTGATTTCTAAATAAATCACAGACAGTGTCACCAGCAAAGCACCCCCACACCATAACACCTCCTCCTCCATGCTATACGGTGTGAAATACACATGCGGAGATCATCCGTTCACCCACACCACGTCTCACAAAGACACGGCGGTTGGAACCAAAAATCTAAAATTTGGACTCCAGACCAAAGGACACATTTCCACCGGTCTAATGTCCATTGCTCATGTTTCTTGGCCCAAGCAGGTCTCTTCTTCTTATTGGTGTCCTTTAGTAGTGGTTTCTTTGCAGCAATTCGACCATGAAGGCCTGATTCACACAGTCTCCTCTGAACAGTTGATGTTGAGATGTGTCTGTTACTTGAACTCTGTGAAGCATTTATTTGGGCTGCAATATCTGAGGCTGGTAACTCTAATGAACTTATCCTGAGTAGGTGTTCTAAAACCTTTGACCGGTAGTGTATTTCCGTCATTAAAACACATGGTGGTAACCTGTGAAAGAATTGCTCGACTAATTCAAACATTCTCAAATACAGTACTGATATATTTTATCCATATATTACACTAGATGGCTGTATTATAAGAGAACATAATCCATGCAATGCTTTGGGTAAGTTTGTGGCCCATTCCTTTATGAGTATTTTAGAGTTCCGTATCAAATGGTTATCAGGACTGTGTATATGCAGTAAGTGTTGTTTGTTAGTGTCACGGTTTTGGCCGAGGCTGCTCCTCCTCCTGGTTCGGGCAGGCTTCGGCGATCGCCGTCCCCGGAGTACTAGCTGCCACCGCTCTATGTTTCGTCATTTGATTGCTTTTGTCTGTCTGTATCACCTGTGTCCATTTGTGTGTTGATTGCGTGTCTTATAAGTTCCTTGTTTTGTTCTAGTATGATTGTGTGTTGTTAATTACTGCCACAGTGTCGGAGCTACGTCTTTGCTCCCTGTTTGTTTTGTGTTTTAGTGTTTACGCGTGTGCGTGATTCTCCCTCGCCTCTGTGTGTTTTTGAGGTCGGCGGTTTTCCTATTATACTTTGGACTATTAAATACTGTTGGACTTAACCTCAGTGTCCTGCGCCTGACTCCTCCACCACATCCACATCGGTTTAGTGACAGTTAGTGAAATTGTGTGCACATATATTTGGTTTGAACTTTTCTCCCCTTATGAATAAGCATACAACCATTGCACGTGTACTCTTTAAAAAAAAACTATTTCCTATCATTGGGTCTCACCATTATGTAGTCTATTCTAATTTAAATTGTATCTATGCTACCCTGGCCTAGTGCCCATGACCTCTCCTGTCAGCATATAACCTCAAGTCTTTATGTTTTTTTTTTCTCTGCTAAAGCTTACCTATTCCTGGAATACCTGCTTTGAGTACTCTGTTGTTCACTCCAATGTTCAGTCTAAATACCCTGGCCTGCACTATTTCCCTCCCCTCCTTGCTCCTGTAGTGATGTGATGTATCATCTGGCTAATGCTTCTGCAGAGAAGTGCCCCAATGATATATGGTTATGGTTTATAGAGGAAACTGGAAAATAAACACACACATACACACACACCATGAGTAGAAAGCAGACAGAGTGCCTGGGAGGATTGAGGGGTAGAAACTAAGCCATTTATCTTTCTAACAGGAGGACCAGCATATTTGAGTCTACCCCTATTGTTATTATTGGGTGTTGTCGTTCTTTGTTGGGAGTTCATATAGTGATTACATGCACCGATAGGTCTGTCGACCATCCCTGTCTGTGTACACCTCTTTCATCACAGTAGTTCACTATATCAGCAACATCATTTGACATCGTTCACTGACTGCCCCCGAACAGGCCAACCAGCAGCAACGGGAATGCTGGCACTTTACTCTTTACTTCCAATCAAATAAAAAAATTGGTGAATTAGTAATGACTTTGTACTGTGTATGTATTGTCAGTTGAAGGTCTGGGAGCTGTTGTGGGTGTAGTGAGGGCGGTCATAGGAGCAAGGGTTTGTTGCATCCCAAATGTGTACTAACTTTATGGGCCCTGGTAAAAAGTAATGCACAATATAGGGAATAGGGTGCCATTTAGGAGGCAGACAAGGTCTTAGTGGACCTTGGTGAAAACCATGAAGTGACTACCAGATATTTACTATCTCCATTATATACATTTCTATCCTCCTCTCTCCTGTCATTGTTTCATCTGTAACAAATGACCTGTGGGACACTCCAATCACCTTTGTGGGAGCTTTTTTGACCGTGTAAAGGTCAACACAGATAATATTGGGTATTTTTGTTGCGAATATATGAATACTGATAGCTTTTACTGAGCAGGTGGGACATTAAATATTGATTTAATTGACAGATTAGGTAAACAATGTGTGATTAGCGAGACTGACATCTACTTATTTACTATGGGAGCCCAGGAGAGCCCACTAGATCTTCCTTATTGACTAGCTCCAGGCTAGAAGATATGGGTCTTCAGGGTGTCAGAGTTTATGACAGACATATGATAGAAATCAATACTCAATATTGGATATAAAGCCTGTGTTTGTACTCTGTGTGAGGCTAAATCCTGCCGTAGGCAGACCTGGCTCTCAAGAGAAGACAGGCTATGTGCACACTGCCCACAAAATGAGGTTGAAACTGAGCTACACTTCCTAACCTCCTGCCAAATGTATGACCATATTAGAGACACATATTTCCCTCAGATTACACAGACCCACAAATAATTCGAAAACAAATCCAATTTTGATAAACTCCCATATCTGTTGGGTGAAATATCACAGTGTGCAATCACAGCAGCAATATTTGTCACCTGTTGCCACAAGAAAAGGGCAACCAGTGAAGAACAAACACCATTGTAAATACAATCTATATTTATGTTGATTTATTTATTTGTACGTTATTACAACACTGTATATAGACATAATATGACATTTGAAATGTCTTTATTCTTTTGGAACATTTGTGAGTGTAATGTTAACTGTACTTTTTTTGTTGTTATATTTCACTTGCTTTGGCAATGTAAACATATGTTTTCCATGCGAACAAAGCCCCTTAAATTTAAATTTAAATTGAGAGAGAGCGGAGATAAGGAGGAGAGAGAGCGAGAAAGAGCGAGAGCGAGCGAGAGAGAGAGAGGAAATAAGGAGGAGAGAGAGAGCAAGAGAGAGAGTGAGAGAGAGGAGCGAGAGAGAGAGAGAGAGAGGAACTGAATGGAACAGGTGGCTTGCCATTGACAAAAACAATGTCTTATTCTTGTTAACCAGAGAGCAGTTTTAATCACAACAGGGCTTGCATGCATTGTTGTGTTGCTACCATTACAACCTTTTCCCATGTTTTATTTCCATAGAGTGGGTTGAATCACCTGTGGTGCAGAGTTCTCTCTCTCTAAAATATTTGACTACGGTTGTGTCCTAATGGCACCCTATTCCCTACATAGTGTACATATTTTGACCAGGGCCCAGAGGGTAGTAGTACACTAGGGAATAGGCTGCCAATTATATGTGCCTAATTTGCATAAATATACTGGGTGTACAGAATGTGCATATATGAATACATTAAAATAAAGGGTTGGAAAAGGGCTGCAACCACCAAAAACTTCCTCTGTCTAGGCCTACCTACACTAACCTGCTCTGTCTATACTGCCTCATTAATTACTGTTGTTGTCACGTTCTGTTGCATAATTCAACAAGTGTGTCAACAGCAGGATACCCTCTGGTTAAAAATCAAGACGCTTGGCTCGAGATTACACCTATCTATTCATATTTACAATGTTTGCGAGATCAGACAAAATATCACTATTTCAGCCAAGAAACACGAGCAATGGACATTAGACCGGTGGAAATGTGTCTTTTGGTCTGGAGTCCAAATTTGAGATTTTTGGTTCCAACTGCCGTGTCTTTGTGAGACGCGGTGTGGGTGAACGGATGATCTCTGCATGTGTAGTTCCCACCGTAAAGCATGGAGGAGGAGCTGTTATGGTGTGGGGGTGCTTTGCTGGTGACGCTGTCTGTGATTTATTTAGAATTCAAGGCACACTTAACCAGCATGGCTATCACAGTATTCTGCAGCGAAACGCCAGCCCATCTGGTTTGGGCTTAGTGGGACTATCATTTATTTTTCAACAGGACAATTACCCAACACACCTCCAGGCTGTGTAAGGGCTATTTTACCAAGAAGGAGAGTGATGGAGTGCTGCATCAGATGACCTGGCCTCCAAAATCCCCCGACCTCAACCCTAATGAGATGGTTTAGGATGAGTCGGACGGCAGAGTAAAGGAAAAGCAGCCAACAAGTGCTCAGCATATGTGGGAACTCCTTCAAGACTGTTGGAAAAGCATTCCATGTGAAGCTGGTTGAGAGAATGCCAAGAGTGTGCAAAGCTGTCATAAAGGCAAAGGGTGGCTATTTGAAGAATCTCAAATATAAAATATATTTTGATTTGTTTAACACTTTTTTGGTTACTACATTATTCCATATGTGTTATTTCATAGTTTTGATGTCTTCACTATTATTCTACAATGTAGAACATAGTAAAAATAAAGAAAAACCCTTGAATGAGTAGGTGTGTTCAAACTTTTGACTGGTACTGTATATTTTTCAGTATTACTTAAGTAGTATTACTTTAGTGCCTTGTTGCAAACAGGATGTATGTTTTGGAATATTTGTATTCTGTACAGGCTTCCTTCTTTTCACTCCGTCAATTAGGTTAGTATTGTGGAGTAACTACAATGTTGTTGATCCATCCTCAGTTTTCTCCTATTACAGCCATTAAACTCTGTAACTGTTTTAAAGTCACCATTGGCCTCATGTTGAAATCCCTGAGTGGTTTCCTTCCTCTCCGGCCACGGAGTTAGGAAGGACGCCTGTGTCTTTGTAGTGACTGGGTGTATTGATACACGACCCAAAGTGTAATTAATACAGTGGGGAAAAAAATGTATTTAGTCAGCCACCAATTGTGCAAGTTCTCCCACTTAAAAAGATAAGAGAGGCCTGTAATTTTCATCATAGGTACACGTCAACTATGACAGACAAAATGAGAATTTATTTTCCAGAAAATCACATTGTAGGATTTTTTATGAATTTATTTGCAAATTATGGTGGAAAATAAGTATTTGGTCAATAACAAAAGTTTCTCAATACTTTGTTATATACCCTTTGTTGGCAATGACACAGGTCAAACGTTTTCTGTAAGTCTTCACAAGGTTTTCACACACTGTTGCTGGTATTTTGGCCCATTCCTCCATGCAGATCTCCTCTAGAGCAGTGATGTTTTGGGGCTGTCGCTGGGCAACACCGACTTTCAACTCCCTCCAAAGATTTTCTATGGGGTTGAGATCTGGAGACTGGCTAGGCCACTCCAGGACCTTGAAATGCTTCTTACGAAGCCACTCCTTCGTTGCCCGGGCGGTGTGTTTGGGATCATTGTCAAGCTGAAAGACCCAGCCACGTTTCATCTTCAATGCCCTTGCTGATGGAAGGAGGTTTTCACTCAAAATCTCACGATACATGGCCCCATTCATTATTTCCTTTACACGGATCAGTCGTCCTGGTCCCTTTGCAGAAAAACAGCCCCAAAGCATGATGTTTCCACCCCCATGCTTCACAGTAGGTATGGTGTTCTTTGGATGCAACTCAGCATTCTTTGTCCTCCAAACACGACGAGTTGAGTTTTTAACAAAAAGTTCTATTTTGGTTTCATCTGACCATATGACATTCTCCCAATCCTCTTCTGGACCATCCAAATGCACTCTAGCAAACTTCAGACGGGCCTGGACATGTACTGGCTTAAGCAGGGGGACACGTCTGGCACTGCAGGATTTGAGTCCCTGGCGGCGTAGTGTGTTACTGATGGTAGGCTTTGTTACTTTGGTCCCAGCTCTCCGCAGGTCATTCACTAGGTCCCCCAGTGTGATTCTGGGATTTTTGCTCACCGTTCTTGTGATCATTTTGACCCCACGGGGTGAGATCTTGCGTGGATCCCCAGATCGAGGGAGATTATCAGTGGTCTTGTATGTCTTCCATTTCCTAATAATTGCTCCCACAGTTGATTTCTTCAAACCAAGCTGCTTACCTATTGCAGATTCAGTCTTCCCAGCCTGGTGCAGGTCTACAATTTTGTTTCTGGTGTCCTTTTGACAGCTCTTTGGTCTTGGCCATAGTGGAGTTTGGAGTGTGACTGTTTGAGGTTGTGGACAGGTGTCTTTTATACTGATAACAAGTTCAACAAGTTCAAACAGGTGCCATTAATACAGGTAACGAGTGGAGGACAGAGGAGCCTCTTAAAGAAGAAGTTACAGGTCTGTGCGAGCCAGAAATCTTGCTTGTTTGTAGGTGACCAAATACTTATTTTCCACCATAATTTGCAAATAAATTCATAAAAAATCCTACAATGTGATTTTCTGGATTTTTTTTCTCTCAATTTGTCTGTCATAGTTGACGTGTACCTATGATGACAATTACAGGCCTCTCTCATCTTTTTAAGTGGGAGAACTTGCACAATTGGTGGCTGACTAAATACTTTTTTTCCCCACTGTAACTTCACCATGCTCAAAGGGATATTCAATGTCTGCTTTTTTATTTGTACCCATCTACCAATAGGTGCCCTTCTTTGCGAGGCATTGGAAAACCTCCCTGGTCTTTATGGTTGAATCTGTATATGAAATTCACTGTTCGACTGAGGGACCTTACAGACAATTGTATGTGTGGGGCACAGAGATGAGGTAGTCATTCAAAAATCATGTTAAAAACTCCACACAACTTATTATGTGAGTTGTTAAGCAAATGTTTACTCCTGAACTTATTTAGGCTTGCCATAAGAAAGGGGTTTTATACTTATTGACTCAAGACACTTCAGCTTTTCATTTCTATTAATTTGTTAAAATTTTGAAAAACATATTTCCACATACACGTTATGGGTTATTTATTGTGTTATGGGTTATCAATTTTAAAATCAGCCTACTAAATTTTAGATTTTTACTCAAGTAGTATTTTACTGGGTGACATTCAGTTTTACTTTTCTATTAAGATATCTTTACTTTTACTCAAGTGTGACAATTGGGTACTTTTTCCACCACTGCAAGCAAGGGTATGAGAGAGTCGCAGGAGTAAAATGAAAGCAATCAATCCAGCAAGATTTAAATTACAAGTGGATTTTGCACCCCTCAAACACAGGAAATGGATGGCTGAAAAACACAGATCCTCTGGTGGGCGGGGCGTGCACCTTACTACATAAAGAGGGAATTAATCAAAATGGCAGATGTTAAAAGGACTTTGGTGGTGATATTATGGAAAACCTCTGGGTGTAGTGTCCTTATCATTGTTGTGGTGTTTATGGTAAATGTTTGTGTGTCCAGTTACCAGGGAAGAAATACCCAAAGCCTCCAAAGGCAGTTTAGTTTCCATTTGGGTAGTACACACAGAGAGATTGACAGTCAGGGACGGACTGGCCATCTGGCATTTCAGACAAATGCCAGATGAGCTGGTCCATTTTTAGCCCAGTGATCCTGTCTCACTTGGGTATTTTGTGCAAAATGACCATTCTCTAGCTAATAATGGGGGCCTCAGGGGAAGAAATGCAGCAGTGTGTGGGCCTCGAGGGGGGGAAATGGGCTGGTGTTGGGGCATCAAGGAAAGAAATGGGCCGGTGTGTTAGAAATGCCAGGAACCATTTCTAGTCCCAGTCTGCTCCTGTTGATAGTGGTACATTAAGTTGTGTATCTGTGTGTGGTTACTCAAGTATGGTTTCCTCAAGGTTAGAGGCAGCTTAAACCAACATGAAAACACATAAGAACACATCTATCAGCATGGAGCTGCAACCTGCAGCCTAATTCCATGTTGTAAAATACATGGCCTATCTGTCATTTGAAAGCCAACAATAGGGAAAAGAGGATACCTATTCAATTGTACAACTGAATGCATTCAACTGAAATGTGTCTTCCCCATTTAACCCAACCCCTCTCAATCAGAGAGGTGCGGAGGGCTGCCTTAATCGACATCCACGTCTTCGGCGCCCGGGGAACAGTGGGTTAACTGCCTTGCTCAGGGGCAGAACAACAGATTTTTACCTTGTTTCGATCCACCAACCTTTTGGTTACTGGCCCAATGCTCCTACCCACCAATAGGCTATAGGTATGGTAATAGCGCAAATGAAAAATGTTAATAGCGCATGTTTGACCAATAAATACAGTTGAAGTCGGAAGTTTACATACACCTTAGCCAAATACATTTAAACTCAGTTTTTCACAATTCCTGACATTTAATCCTAGTAGAAATTCCCTGTCTTAGGTCAGTTGGTATCATCACTTTATTTTAAGAATGTGAAATGTCAGAATAATAGTAGAGAGAATGATTGATTTCAGCTTTTACATTTTAGTCATTTAGCAGACGCTCTTATCCAGAGCGACTTACAGTTAGTGAGTGCATACATTATTTTTTAAAACTTTTTATTTTTCATACTGGCCTCCCGTGGGAATCGAACCGACAACCCTGGCGTTGCAAACGCCATGCTCTACCAACTGAGCTACATCCCTGCCGGCCATTCTCTCCCCTACCCTGGACGACGCTGGGCCAATTGAGCGCCGCCCCCTGGGTCTCCCGGTCGCGGCTATTTCTTTCATCACATTCCCAGTGGGTCAGAAGTTTACATACACTCAATTAGTATTTGGTAGCATTGCCTTTAAATTGTTTAACTTGGGTCAAACGTTTCGGGTAGCCTTCCACAAGCTTCCCACAATAAGTTGGGTGAATTTTGGCCCATTCCTCCTGACAGAGCTGGTGTAACTGAGTCAGGTTTGTAGGCCTCCTTGCTCGCACACGCTTTTTCAGTTCTGCCCACAAAATTTCTATAGGATTGAGGTCAGGGCTTTGTGATGGCCACTCCAATACCTTGACTTTGTTGTCCTTAAGTCATTTTGCCACAACTTTGGAAGTATGCTTGGGGTCATTGTCCATTTGGATGACCAATTTGCGACCAAGCTTTTTTCTGACTGATGTCTTGAGCTGTTGCTTCAATATATCCACATAATTTTCCTTCCTCATGATGCCATTGTAGTGTCGAGTAAATGTTGCTAGTCATTGCTGTAACAAAGGAGTCCGCTCATACTGAACTTTGATCATAAGGTTTATTCATATCACAAGCTTTCAGCATAAGTTTTACAGATGTCATGACACCCGGAGAGCGACGTCCCAGATTGCAATGGCCGCTCTAACCTCTTCTTCGCTTTTTACCCAGTATATATAATCTTCCCAAGATGTGGGTGGCTCCCTCTACTGTCCAATCCCCTGTCTACAACACACACTTCCTGTCTGTTGTATGTGGCGTTACACTAAAACATTCCCTCTTGATACTAAAATAAACATCCTCAAAGGTTCCACTTAAACCCATTAAGAAAGTCATAATCTTAATACACTACATATCCCCCCTTCGAGACGAACTAAAAGTCTCGAAAACAAACAGAATAGGATTATGACAAGTAACAATTTATCTTATTGAGTATCTTTAACATTAAACCAAAAAACATTCTTCTCTAGAGTGTAAATACCTTTCCATGAAATATGAATAAATGTTTATGAAGTGTGAATACATTACTATGAAATATGAACAAATGTTTATGAATTGTGAGAGCGAAAAACTGTCTGGCAACCTTCGTTCCAAATCCATCCATCAATCAAGACAGTAAAATTCTCTCACGGTCCCTCTGCCCCAGGCAACCACCTAGGTACTCCCGATGAATTCATAAATCTTTATCAATGCATTTGAAACTATGATGCAATTAAATACACATGTAAGCCCCTGCAAACAAAATACTAGCCAAAAAATGTCCACTCTCAGGCTGGTCGACCCATCGGACCCTATAGTGGACCTCTATCCCTGCCTAGACTCCCTGTCCCTAAGCATTCACGAAATAAACAAAAACATCTAAGATTCCTACATGTATCCAATAACATCAAATATCATTCTACAAAAAGTAATACCTAAGAATATGACACATATTATGTATTACACATGCAAATATGTCTATATTTCATTGCAGACACTGGAATGTAGTTCACTACACTTCATCTCCCCCGTAGTCTCCTCTTCCAATGCATCGTTGATGATGGAATGGGAACATTTCCACACCTTCCCTGTTCCATCTCCTCCAGTCATTCTCCTTTCATATTGTCCCTTCATATTGTCCTTGTTTGAGTATTTCAATCTCTACATATTCCCCCAAATGCTTCTGGAAAAAAAGAAAAGACCAAACAGTATCTTTTGCAAAACAACACTTTCAAATTAAAACATCAATATCAACTAAGAATATAAAAATTATATATAAATGATGTATGAATCACATCATCCTATTTCCCCCCTTTGATTCATAACATCATACTAAAATCACACTAATATTGGAGATTTTTTTTGTGAAAAATGATCAAATAATAAAAAAGTATATTTATCCATCAATTTTCCATCCAGTCCCACTTGTCCCTCTTCATCCAGATCAGGAACAGTCAACAACGGCATCTGAGTGTTGTCTCCAGGCATCACAACTCCAACCTATCTCAATATCATAGCTTTCTCAAAGGTCAGTAACAAATCACAAACATCACACACAGTGCTATCAAAGCTGCTATTAAATCTGAACCATCACTGCTCCCACTGGACCTAACTGATCTTGCAACCAAGTCTTCGCTGACCATCCAGCTCCTTCAGATCTACCAAACGCATCCCTTATATATTTCAATGCATTTATAACTATCTGGAATCAAAGTATAGGTAATATTATCAATATGATCTGCCAAAAATGTTACACCATACCATGGAAAAAGTCCCCCCTTCTCTCTTAGACTTATCCTCCAATGATAGGCTTCAAGACTATGAAATGTCGCCATGTCCCTTTTCACCCTACTTCCAAACCTAGATTCAGATTTATCTGTGTCCGGTGCTACCCCTCTTTTAATGGTAGAAACCTCATATGGAAGCTTCAACGTTGACATGTAACAACATCCTGTCCATCCATAGGGTAAGAATATATACGCTTTATCACCACAAACCCTCCAAATATCTCTAAAATTCCCAATAGTCACATTGTCAGGCAAAGCTAATCTTTCACCATCAAAGTCCTGCTCTTCTTACTAACTGGTACATAAAAAGTTACATTATATTTCTCATTACTACCCTTAAGGTCATGCTTACCCAAAGTTGTCATATAATCATCACAATCTGATATTCCCATAAACATACCCCTTACATCATATGTTTTATTAGAACAAAAACAACTTTTAGCCCTCACTGGTTTCACCTCCAATACTTCAGGGTTCGCTGTTACCTGATTTTCCTTCCCATCTAACAAATTCACATAGGGTAATTCATTTAACCAAGAACACTTAAACCTAGGCTTAAACAAATGTTTTGACAACGACATTATTTTATCTGTTACTGATTGTTGCTGATACAATAGCCAAGACTGACACATACTCGATAGAGGCTGAGCGACCGTCTAACATGGAACCCCACGTCTCTGGTGCTGGAATTCTCAACAGACAGATCTTACAGAATGAGCTAGCTGCTGGAACCAAAGATTCCTACCTGCCCATCCATCTTTAATTTTCACAACAGAAGAATCAAACCCATATGCCTTCCATTTAGTTTCTCTCTTCCCTAACGAGCGGTACTGATCAGATACCTCTCCTTGTCTGTCATTAAAATCAAAGAACTCATCCTGTACCTCCATGATAGTATCCTTCACTATTTCAGATGAATCTATATTGTTCTCTACCACTATCTACTCTCCTATTGTAACCCTATCCTTACTACCATTGACAGCACTCTCCATCCGTACCATTTCAGAAAAGTTGTTGTTTGTGTCGGTGTCATACTTCCTACATTTGTCATTGCCGTCGTACCATTAATCCCTTTCAAAGTTACCATTAAAGTAGTTGATTTAGTTGATGTATTAACACCCTTAACTACTTCTAGTGGGAAAGCTACCGATATCCTTTGTGTATTATTTACTGTTGGAGTGGCTACTGTAATATACTTCTCCTGAACTCCTTTGGTGACTGTGGAAGCTTCAACAGACTTCAACTCTTCCATTATAAGCATCACTTTACGAATTACATAGCCTTTTAACCAATAATTCTTAACCAGAACAAATTTTTATGCTTGCACTAGATAAGTACACATATATTCTCCCTAATCTTCTCTGTAACATTACGCAAAATAAATGAACAATCACTCATAACCCTCTTCCACTTCATATCATTGTACAAACTATACCTCCTTTGACTAGGTGCAACAGCTTCTACTTCTGGTCCTGATAACAATACTTCTTCTCCATAATTATCTCTCCATGTGGGAGGAACGTCCCCATCCTAACCCTAATAACAGTCTTTTTCCCCCTAAAATTGGTGCTGGAGCTATTGGTTCCCTTATAATCAAATGCGATATATTTATGGCTTTAATAACTATCAATGTTGAAAGAGTTAAATTGCTTCTCACTGTTGTTTTAATATGCTGAAGTGTTAATGTCATTGTTGTTACTTCATCTATTTTCCCTAAGACTTTTAACTCCTTACTTGTATTTCCCTCTATCACCACTAGTGTCACTTTTTTTTAACTCTCAGTCCTACCTCTAATCCCTGACTTTCAAACTTTTGATTATAAAAAAAATACACCCACAATTACCTTGATCTTCCTGCTGGGAACTGTAAGTATAGATACTCAATCACCCTCAATCTTCTCTTATCATTCAGCAACGCATACTTTCTCAATGCATCTGCTCCTAACAGATCTAAACTCCTACCATATCTATCTTCCCACTAAACTCTAAAATGTCCTTCACCACTGTTCTCTCTCTCTTACTACTAACTTTGAAACTTAGCTTACTGTCTTAGAGTTCCTTCAACCCTAGTTCTCCTAACTTTTTTAATCTAATCTTTTCTCCTAACCTTTAAAAACCCTTTCCCCTGATTTATTCACAAAATCCTTTACCACCAATTTTTAGAATATGTGATTGGGAAGTCCCCACCTGCTTCTGACTTCTTTACACACAGACTTGGCAAACGACTAAACATCCTTTAGCCTAGTTTGAAATCTCTTGGTGTAGGAATGTAACCCAGAATAACAGTCACCCCTTTTAACTTTATTTTTCAGACAGATTGTCTAATAGGCAGTCTAATAGATTGTCATCCTTCCTATGATATTATCTTCAAGCAAATATGATTCCCAAAACCCTACTCTTTTAAAATCTTCTACCAGACAGCCGTCTAGTGTACATCTTATTGTACAGTTCAATTTACACCATGCATCTCTTCCCAACAATGCAATAGGTATATGTTCTAATATTAGTATGTCTATTTTAATTTCTCTTTGATTTTTATAGCAGAGCTCAATTGGTTCCTTAAGAGTAATTAGCTGTTTTACTCCCTCAAATCCTATCCTAATTAGTTAATTTTACATAGTGAGATGTTTAACCTCTTTAGGCTCAACACAGATAAAAGCTTTTCCACTATTCACCTCTCCTAGTCCTTTGTTTTTACTTCAATTGTTAGATATTTTCTCTTCTTCTCTAATCGGTGCTATCAGCTGACACCCCCCTTCGTATCTTCTAGGCACTCTAGAATCCTTTAAGGGTTCACCTAGAGAACAGGTGATCTTCACTTGCTCCTTTATCTTCCTCAGAAATGTCCTCTGTTGTTTCCTCCTGGCGCATTGCATTAACAGGTAAAGTGACCAACCTGTCCATAATTATAACAGTCTTCTGGAGATTGCTGGAAGTATGGCTTAACTCTTCCTCCTCCTAAGCCTTCTCGTCCTCTTCCTCTCTAATTCTGTGTCTGTCCAGAAACTGGCTGTGGATATGAAACAACTGGTACCGCCATTGGTGGCTGATACAATTGCATTTGACCTTGTTCAGTTGAAGCTATGGCAGTGATTGTTGATTTGGTTCACTCTGATTCTTCATAACCAAAGCTTGTTTCTTCTCCTTCTTCTCCTCCACCAGTTGTATTTGATTGAGTTTTCTGAGAGTTTCTTGGTCCTGTTCCTTCTTGTTGTTGACATATCAGTATTCTTCAAAAGGTTATATTCTAAGTTCTGTCCTCGAAATATCATCTTCCATCATCTTCTTACTAGTGGTCTTTTTCCTTGGCCTCAATGTATTCTTCTCCTCCAATTCTTGGGATTCTTTTCTCAGCAGTTTTTCTTCTCTTCTGTATCTTCATCTTCATCTTCATCTTTCCGAACCTCATTCTTCTCTTAGTTTCCAGACATCTCGGTTTTTTCTTACTTCTGGAGTTTTGGATTCATTTTTATTGTCGTTTCTGCTTGTCCTCTATCTATTATTCAATCACTTTCATCTCTGATGCAATAATCACCCTCCTGGATGATCACTGGAAGCTGAGGATAAACATCCCTAAGCTCTACTTCCTTCTCATAAGGTGGGGGTCTTTTTGCTGAATCCGTATGTGAGAAAGGTGTACTAACTTCTGCCATTAGTTTTTCTGTTGCCTTCTCTTCCTTTAGCATTTTCTCTATACCTTTGTTTATCTTATCGCTGGAATCTTTTATCAGTTTTTGTTTAAGAATGAAGGACAACTTAAGAACACCCAGCTCTCTGTCTCTTTTCTTTACGTAGTTCCCTTTTTTCCCTTCTTTTGATCTGCTTTATGAATTGACAGAAGCACTTTCATTATGTTGATGACGTCAGGGTTAAGAGTCCCCTCTACTAGCTATGGTTGTTCAATGTCAGGCCAACTTTTATTCCCTTTTCCAGATACCCTTTAGTTAATAGTATTGCAACGTTTAATATTTTCAACTATATCAACAGGTGTAATTACCTTCATAGCCTTGATGTCGTTTTTCCCCATTGTAACAACTCTTTTATATTCCTTTATTGTGAATTATTTTATTTCAGACTATATAGCCTATGGCTTCCCCCCTTTAATTATTAATATAAACTAAACAACCCAAAAAAAAAAAAAAAATCAATCAACAAAAAAATCAATCAACAAAAATATGAATATTAAAAAATTATATTAAAAAAAATGTATTCAAACAATTTTCTTTATTAAAACAAAAAATCAATTAAAAAAAAAATATATTAAAAATTTATGAATAATTAAAAACAATTTTTTATTTTCTATATTCCTATTATTCCTATTTTACCAATTTATCAATTAGTGGCTATCTTACCACAACCCATCCGGAAAGTAAATGCAAGTAGTCAACTTCAGACTACAATACCCATAAACCCCCTTCTCTATAAGCACCCAATTATCTTAATTTTACAGAATAATGTCAGTACTCGATTCCCAACACAACTCCAATCAACCCAAGTGATGCACAGAAACTCCAAAATGCAAATGTTTAATGAATCAGTATTTGTCAAGCCTCTGTGAAATTGTCATAACATCAAATATCCTGTAGGGGAAGATTTTGTAAACAGAACAGTACCAAAACCTTTTTGACTCGATCCTTGTCACGTGACGTACACGCCAGCCCCTCCTCTCTTTCTCTCTCTCTCTCTCCTCTCGTCCTATCGTTCCTCTCATATGACAAAAGAGCATAGAAACAGACAAGAATTTAAAGTTTATACATTCCCTGAGTTATTTCCAGCATTCAATATTCCTCCAGTCACATTCGCTCTAAGAATCAACTCAGGAATCGCATTCAAATAGCTCAATAACATTTAATTTTATTTATTTATTTAATCCGTCAACATATATCTAATTTATCAATTCAATAGGTCTCAAAAAACAGTTTCATCTTCAAACAGACAACGTAACAACTAGAATACACCATTAGACTCTAAATGTCTAATTCTTTGTTCCTCCATCTGTGTCTGTGTCTGTTTCTCCCTGCAGCACAGTCTAACAGAAGTATGACCCATTTACCCAAAATCCCCCGTTTTGTAGTTTTAGTAAAATCCCTCGTGTTGTAGTTTAGTGCCGTAAAATCAAACGTGTCATAATCTAGTGCCGTAAAATCAAACGCATGCGCATTACATTTAACCATACGATTTCACCATGGAAGCAGCTCCAGACAACAGAACGTTAGCATTCCGCTATAGCTCCTCTCTTTTACCCCTTATAGACAAACAATAACACTTAACAGTTCACAAGACACCAGGCACCAAGCCCAAGCTAACTAAACACATTTCTGATGGCTCGTCCCATTCCTATGGACCACCAAGGAAGAAATATTAATCATAACCCGCTTCCAAAATTGGCATGTAGCATGATTAGCATTTAGCATTAGCATTAGCATGTAGCATGAAGCATAATTAGCAGGCCACGTTAGCATTTCTCCCTCCGCTGTACCGTAAAATTCCATTTGTTAGCTAAATTTATGCTACCACGAGATCTGTGGAATCGACACGAGAGATTGCATCAAACAAGCCGTTCGTCAACCGCCAGCTGAGGGGCAATATACATCATCAATAAACCACGGTCTCCAGCCCATCGGACTCACCTAAAACACATCTAACGCGTATCAGGATTTTCTGGCCCACCTTTAATAGGTCGCCTGTCTTCCAGGGCTTTTCCATGATTTACAGCGGCTCTAAGTTACATACACATCTGCCTAGGCATTCCTTATTCCTCTCTCAATCGATTGTTCTTGAACTGTTATTCAAGCAAAATCTCTCTATAGACACTCTATAGGCTCTCTCTCCCCCCTTTTGCGCTGGTTACCAGTGCAAAGAAATTTAGAATGTTTAGTCCAGACCCCTTATAGTCAACAGCAAGACAAGCAACAGAAAGCACACATCAGTTCTCCAACGGTACATTTCCCCAGCGCAAATACCCATAACCAGACGAACGAAACGCACACAAGACCGTGAGAAATCTCACCTTATGCCGGCGCCTTGAGCGAGAGTCACGTCGTTGCTCATGAATATAACACTGAAGAGACGCAGACCGTCCCTTTTCGTGACGCCATTCTGTAGTGTCGAGTAAATGTTGCTAGTCATTGCTGTAACAAAGGAGTCCGCTCATACTGAACTTTGATCATAAGGTTTATTCATATCACAAGCTTTCAGCATAAGTTTTACAGATGTCATGACACCCGGAGAGCGACGTCCCAGATTGCAATGGCCGCTCTAACCTCTTCTTCGCTTTTTACCCAGTATATATAATCTTCCCAAGATGTGGGTGGCTCCCTCTACTGTCCAATCCCCTGTCTACAACACACACTTCCTGTCTGTTGTATGTGGCGTTACACTAAAACATTCCCTCTTGATACTAAAATAAACATCCTCAAAGGTTCCACTTAAACCCATTAAGAAAGTCATAATCTTAATACACTACACCATCTATTTTGTGAAGTGCATCAGTCCCTCCTGCAGCAAAGCACCCCCACAGCATTATGCTGCCACCCCCGTGCTTCGCGGTTGGGATGGTGTTCTTCGGCTTGCAAGCAACCCCCCTTTTCCTCCAAACATAACGATGGTCATTATGGCCAAACAGTTATATTTTTGTTTCATCAGACCAGAGGACATTTCTCCAAAAAGTACGATCTTTGTCCCCATGTGCAGTTGCAAACCGTAGTCTGGCTTTTTTATGGCGGTTTTGGAGCAGTGGCTTCTTCCTTGCTGAGCGGCCTTTCAGGTTATTAATATGCCATTTAGCATATGCCATTTAGGTTATGTCGATATAGGACTCGTTTTTACTGTGGATATAGATACTTTTGTACCTGTTTCCTCCAGCATCTTCACAAGGTGATGTTGTTCTGGGATTGATTTGCACTTTTTGCACCAAAATACGTTAATCTCTAGGAGACAGAACGCGTCTCCTTCCTGAGCGGTATGACGGCTGCATGGTCCCATGGTGTTTATACTTGCATACTATTGTTTGTACAGATGAACGTGGTACCTTCAGGCGTTTGGAAATTGCTCCCAAGGATGAACCAGACTTGTGGAGGTCTACAATTGTTTTCTGAGGTCTTGGCTGATTTCTTTTGATTTTCCCATGATGTCAAGCAAAGAGACACTGAGTTTGAAGGTAGGCCTTGAAATACATCCACAGGTACACCTCCAATTGACTTAAATGATGTAAATTAGCTTCTAAAGCCATGACATCATTTTCTGGAATTTTCCAAGCTGTTCAAAGGCACAGTTAACTTAGTGTATGTAAACTTCTGACCCACTGGAATTGTGATACAGTGAATTATAAGTGAAATAATCTGTCTGTAAACAATTGTTGGAAAAATTACTTGTGTCATGCACAAAGTAGATGACCTAACCGACTTGCCAAAATGATAGCTTGTTAATAAGAAATTTGTGTAGTGGTTGAAAAACAAGTTTTAATGACTCCAACCTAAGTGTATGTAAACTTCCAACTTCAACTGTATATTAGCCTTTGCCTCATTCATGATCTGCAAGAAAAACATGTGCGAGGCAATGTGAGGCAAGCGCAAATAGAGAATGTGACTTAGCATGAGAATGAGAATACATTCCAGCACAAATTGCCTTGTAAATAAGGATCAGCCTTATCAGCATTCAGTGGGTGTCAGATTAATTCAAAGTGGGATTTCAGGTCTTGATCTTTTAATGGTGCCTTCCCTCCTCCAACAATACATTTCAACAAATCAAAGGAGCTTTCGCTACTGACATGTTTAATTATGCCACCATAGCTGTATTGAGCTATGTTGCGTCCCAAATGGCACCCTATTCCCTACATAGTGCACTACTTTTGACCAGGGCCCATAAGGCTCCGTGGGGCGCAGACCTAATGTTTTATTTATTCAGTCAACCTCGTATTAACTTTGCGAAGCAACCAAACAAAGCAGTTATTCACAGCAGAGATTCTATTTGGTCTGTTGTGTAGGTAGGCGACCGTCGGTTTTATGTTCTGTCTGCCATGAAAGCACGTGTCGTGTTATATGTAGCCTATGTGCTATGTCCGCTTACCTGTGATTCTGTTTTGGAAGGACAGAGTATTTGAAGCCTAGTATGAATATAGGCTCTTTGAAGTCCCATCCTTCACCTCTAGATCTCAGGCCATGGTTTATGCATGGACGAACCAGAGGAAATCCTTTATAGAGAGGTCTGTTGCTTATAGTCTGAGAGAGGATGAGGATGTGAAACATCCGACGTTCTAGCTCCTTTACCTCTATAAGAGTTGAGGATCTCAATGATTGAAGAGCAGTCAGTCTAGACATTACTCGGAAATGGCAGTAAATGTCCTTTAAAATCCTCAATAGACAGGTCTGTTACAGTCTGCTCTGTGTGGCGCACCAGACATTTTCTCAGCTCCTTTACCTCTCAATGAGAGATCTGTACTGTCCCAAATGGCATCCTATGCCCTATATAGTGCACTACTTTTGACAAGGGCCCATAGGGTGCTCATGTGCTGATGAATTAATTCAAGGGTTTGAGGGAGAGAAAATAGTATGGGTCTCTCAGAAATTGGCTTGGTTCCCAACAACTACAACAAACAAATTCACACACTGGCACTCAAATTCTCCCATGAAATGACGACCCCACATAGTCACTGTGGTAGTCCACTGAATCCTATATCTCTGTATTCCCTGCTTTCCCTTCAGCCTAAAGTGCATGTTAAGCCTGATATTATCTCTGAGCTATCCTACTATCTTACCATTCGCTCTCATGCTGAGTGTAATGTTTCCCATCCCTTCTGGGTACTGATGAAATCCGGAGTGGGGTCAGGTGTGCATCCCAAATTGCATCCTATTCCCTACATAGTGCACTACTTTTGACCAGAGCCTTGGTCAAAAGTAATGCACTGCATAGTGAATAGGTTGCCATTTGGGACATTCACAGGAAGAGTGTATTACACCGATAACAGGGGGAGGGCCAGTTGAAGTTGGAGGATTAGCCTCTCCACCATGACTGACAGGTGCTAAGTGTTATGTATGCCCAAGGCTGATAGAGTCTGATGGATGGCCAGGCTCACGTCAGTCTCATGGAAGAGATAATCTGAAACCAAATGTACTGTTCTCATTCTCTCTCTCCGTCATTATGTCTCTCACTGTTTCTCTGCCCCCTCTCTTTATTTTGTTCTCTCTCTCTCTCTCTCTCTCTCTCTCTCCTCTCTCTCTCTCTCGTTCTCACTAATTTGCTCTCCCTCCCTCTCATCTTCCACCAGTTCATCTCTGCTGCCCAGACAGCCAGTCCATAACAACATCAAGATTCAAACCTAGTCATCTACAGCATCTTGACTGACCCAGCTCATAATAAGAGGCGGACAGCTCGTCTCCCAAAGGCAAAGCACATCCATCAGCTCGCTGAGTTTTATTTGACTATGCCTGCCCATGTCATGAAGTAACCAGTGGCTTCATTAGGCCTGGGCTTCCGGGGCTTTAGCCACGGATGTTTTTGGTCCAGCCCCGAACATTTTGATGGTCCCCCCAAAAATAACATTATTATTATTATTATTATTATTATTATTATTATTATTATTATTATTATTATTATTATTATTATTATTATTATATAATTTTTTTCAGTCTGATATGAGTTTCCGTAACCACACATCACTTGCGCTGTGCAGTATCAAAAAAATAAATAAACAATACAATATACTGTGGTAAGCAGTAGCAGGCACTACAAGAGACCCCTGAAGTGACTCGGTGCCTGCTGTAATTGGTCAAGATTTCACAAGGCAGTGGACGGCTCACGTCCCTTGACCCCTCCCCCACCCCTACAGCACCAGTTTGATGTCAATGTTATCACTCAGCAAAACGCCTGTCACTCATTCAGAGTCTGCAGCATAGCACAGAGAAAATATGGATATTCGGAACTTCTTCCGAAACAGAGTAAAAAAAAAGCGAGCAGGTTGAGCACGAGCAGGGAGCAGGGAATGAGGTGGAGAGGGCAGAACAGCCAGAAAGTCAAAGTGCAGTAGCAGCAGAGTTAGCCACAGGTTTGTGCAAGGTTGGTGGTAGCTAACTAGTTAGTCTCCCTCAGCATAAGAGTTGACTAATGCTAATAAGTTAGCATTAGCACTCAGCATTCTTAAGCTATTGAGCGTCAGTCAGAGTTATTTAGTGAATGGGCAAGCTAAGGATGTTGATATAAGTCATGATATTAGGAAAATTACTTATTTCCAGCTAATGTATTTGGTGGGTTTTGTATCTGTAGCTAGCTTGGCTTGCTAGCCACTTCGGGACCTACTGGCCTGCTAGCTAGCTGAGACCGAAGAGATAAGAGAACGTTTTTCTGACTGAAGCATATGTCTTCTGACAGTGACACAATGCCCCCATGTGGACTGAAGTTGAACTTTACTACAACTAGATATTTAAACCTTTCGAATGGGCAATGTTGAGGTGGTGAACTGACTAAATGAAATTAATCATCAAGGTTTTATAACCTATTCCATTACACAGGTAAACATGCTTGGCTCATGTCTGTAATTTCCATATAGGCTATGTAACTATTAGTTAAAAAACCTGCCCATTATTAAATTGGTGAAATTATTTCATTAAGCTTTTATTTTTATTACTATTTTTATTCACTTAGCTACTTACTCTTTCTATTGTTGCATTGTCAAGATGTTAACCTGCAAATAAGCTTTTAATTGTACTGTGTGCTCCATGTACAGTATATCATGTGTATATTGTATTTTTTGTATTTTATTAGGATTGTCACACCCTGGCTCTGGGGACTCTATATGTTGAGCCAGGGTGTGTAGTTTCTATGTGTTTTGTTCTATGTTCACAGTCTAGTTATTGTATTTCTATGTTGGCCAGAGTGGTTCCCAGTCAGAGGCAACGAGTGTCAGCTGTTGCTGGTTGTCTCTGATTGGGAACCATATTTAAACAGTCTGTTTTCCCTTAGTGTTTTGTGGGATCTTGTTCCGTTTGGTTTGTTCCGTGTTGGTTGTGTTTAACCGTAGGACTGCACGTATCGTTTGTTGTTTTGTTTGTATTATCACTTAAGATAATAAAATATGTTCGTTCATCACGCTGCGCCTTGGTCTACTCCGTTCAACGATCGTGACAGAAGATCCCACCATACCAGGACCAAGCAGCGTGTCCAGGAGCAGGCAGCCTGGACATGGGAGGAAGCGCCGGGAAAGGAGCTGGAGAGGTTGGCAATGGCCCAGGTGGGCAAAGGGTGGTCCTGGGAGGACATGCTCGGGGGAAAAGGGCCATGGGCTAAGATTAAGGCCCTGGCGAGAGAGGAGCAGCGGCGTCAACAGTGTCGTCGTCGGACGGACGAGAGGCAACCCCAAAAAATGTTTAGGGGGGGGCACACGGCATGGGCGACTGGGCAGCAGGAGGCTGCCACAGGGCGATTTGGGAGGTTGGCAGAGGAGGCCGCCAGGTTACGGGGGCCACTGGTCAAAGAAGGGAAGGAAGGTGTAGAGGCACGGCGAGAGGTACTGGGGTGTGTTACCAGTCCGGTCCGGCCCGTTCCAGATCCCGGCGTAGGGCCAGTGGTGTGTGTCCCCAGTACGGTCCGGTCTGTTCCTGCTCCCCGCACCAAGGTAATGGTGCGCGTCGCCAGCCCGGCCCGGCCTGTTCCTGCTCCTCGCACCAAGCCTACGGTGTGCGTCGCCAGCCCGGCCCGGTCTGTTCCTGCCACTCGCACCAAGCCTACGGTGTGCGTCGCCAGCCCGGCCCGGCCTGTTCCTGCCACTCGCACCAAGCCTACGGTGCGCGTCGCCAGCCCGGCCCGGCCTGTTCCTGCCACTCGCACCAAGCCTACGGTGCGCGTCGCCAACCCGGCCCGGCCTGTTCCTGCCACTCGCACCAAGCCTACGGTGCGCGTCGCCAGCCCGCCCGGCCTGTTGCTGCCACTCGCACCAAGCCTACGGTGCGCGTCGCCAGCCCGGCCCGGCCTGTTCCTGCCACTCGCACCAAGCCTACGGTGCGCGTCGCCAGCCCGGCCCGGCCTGTTCCTGCCACTCGCACCAAGCCTACGGTGCGCGTCGCCAGCCCGCCCGGCCTGTTCCTGCCACTCGCACCAAAGCCTACGGTGCGCGTCGCCAGCCCGGCCCGGCCTGTTCCTGCCACTCGCACCAAGCCTACGGTGCGCGTCGCCAGCCCGCCCGGCCTGTTCCTGCTACTCGCACCAAGCCTACGGTGCGGCGTCGCCAGCCCGCCCGGCCTGTTCCTGCCACTCGCACCAAGCCAGGGGGTGCGAGTCGCCAGCCCGGTAAGGCCCGTTCCTGCTCCACGCACCAAGCCAGGGGTGCGAAGTCGTCAGCCCGGTCCGCCCGTTCCTGCTCCACGCACCAAGCCAGGGGTGCGAAGTCGTCAGCCCGGTCCGGCCGTTCCTGCTCCACGCACCAAGCCAGGGTGCGAAGTCGTCAGCCCGGTCCGGCCCGTTCCTGCTCCACGCACCAAGCCAGGGGTGCGCATCGTCAGCCCGGTCCGGCCCGTGGCTGCTCCACGCACCAAGCCAGGGGTGCGAGTCGTCAGCCCGGTCCGGCCCGTTCCTGCTCCACGCACCAAGCCAGGGGTGCGAGTCGTCAGCCCGGTCCGGCCCGTTCCTGCTCCACGCACCAAGCCAGGGGTGCGCATCGTCAGCCCGGTCCGGCCCGTTGATGCTCCACGCACCAAGCCAGGGATGCGCATCATCAGCCCGGTACGGCCCGTTCCTGCTCCACGCACCAAGCCAGGGGTGTGCGTCGTCAGTCCGGCACAACCCGTGCCTGGGTCACCGGTGCCTGGTCAGGTACCGGTCAGCTGCTCCACACCGGAGCTGAAGCAATCCGCTCCTACGATGTCCAGTCCAGCTCCAGCCAGCGGGGCCGAGGAGGAATGCCCACCCAGCCCTCCCCTGGTTTGTTTATGTGGAGGCGCAGTCGCAGTCCGCGCCTTTGGGGGGGGGTACTGTCACACCCTGGCTCTGGGGACTCTATATGTTGAGCCAGGGTGTGTAGTTTCTATGTGTTTTGTTCTATGTTCACAGTCTAGTTATTGTATTTCTATGTTGGCCAGAGTGGTTCCCAGTCAGAGGCAACGAGTGTCAGCTGTTGCTGGTTGTCTCTGATTGGGAACCATATTTAAACAGTCTGTTTTCCCTTAGTGTTTTGTGGGATCTTGTTCCGTTTGGTTTGTTCCGTGTTGGTTGTGTTTAACCGTAGGACTGCACGTATCGTTTGTTGTTTTGTTTGTATTATCACTTAAGATAATAAAATATGTTCGTTCATCACGCTGCGCCTTGGTCTACTCCGTTCAACGATCGTGACAAGGATCCCCATTAGCTGTTGTGAAAGCAGCAGCTACTCTTCCTGGGTTCCACACAAAACATGAAACATGACATAATACAGAACATTAATAAACAAGAACAGCTCAAGGACAAAACTGATCCACGCCCCTACCTTTTTTGTAAGGTATCTGTGACCAACGTATGCATATCTGTATACCCAGTTATGTGAAATCCAATGAATTTATTTCAATTTACTGATTTCTTTATATGAACTATAACTCAGTAAAATCTTTGAAATTGTTGCATGTTGCGTTTATATTTTTGTTCAGTATACAGTGGGGGAAAAAAGTATTTAGTCAGCCACCAATTGTGCAAGTTCTCCCACTTAAAAAGATGAGAGAGGCCTGTAATTTTCATCATAGGTACACGTAACTATGACAGACAAATTGAGAAATTTTTATCCAGAAAATCACATTGTAGGAATTTTAATGAATTTATTTGCAAATTATGGTGGAAAATAAGTATTTGGTCACCGACAAACAAGCAAGATTTCTGGCTCTCACAGACCTGTAACTTCTTCTTTAAGAGGCTCCTCTGTCCTCCACTCGTTACCTGTATTAATGGCACCTGTTTGAACTTGTTATCAGTATAAAAGACACCTGTCCACAACCTCAAACAGTCACACTCCAAACTCCACTATGGCCAATACCAAAGAGCTGTCAAAGGACACCAGAAACAAAATTGTAGACCTGCACCAGGCTGGGAAGACTGAATCTGCAATAGGTAAGCAGCTTGGTTTTAAGAAATCAACTGTGGGAGCAATTATTAGGAAATGGAAGACATACAAGACCACTGATAATCTCCCTCGATCTGGGGATCCACGCAAGATCTCACCCCGTGGTGTCAAAATGATCACAAGAACGGTGAGCAAAAATCCCAGAACCACACGGGGGGACCTAGTGAATGACCTGCAGAGAGCTGGGACCAAAGTAACAAAGCCTACCATCAGTAACACACTACGCCGCCAGGGACTCAAATCCTGCAGTGCCAGACGTGTCCCCCTGCTTAAGCCAGTACATGTCCAGGCCCGTCTGAAGTTTGCTAGAGTACATTTGGATGATCCAGAAGAGGATTGGGAGAATGTCATATGGTCAGATGAAACCAAAATAGAACTTTTTTGGTAAAAACTCAACTCGTCGTGTTTGGAGGACAAAGAATGCTGAGTTGCATCCAAAGAACACCATACCTACTGTGAAGCATGGGGGTGGAAACATCATGCTTTGGGGCTGTTTTTTCTGCAAAGGGACCAGGACGACTGATCCGTGTAAAGGAAAGAATGAATGGGGCCATGTATCGTGAGATTTTGAGTGAAAACCTCCTTCCATCAGTAAGGGCATTGAAGATGAAACGTGGCTGGGTCTTTCAGCATGACAATGATCCCAAACACACCGCCCGGGCAACGAAGGAGTGGCTTCGTAAGAAGCATTTCAAGGTCCTGGAGTGGCCTAGCCAGTCTCCAGATCTCAACCCCATATAAAATCTTTGGAGGGAGTTGAAAGTCCGTGTTGCCCAGCGACAGCCCCAAAACATCACTGCTCTAGAGGAGATCTGCATGGAGGAATGGGCCAAAATACCAGCAACAGTGTGTGAAAACCTTGTGAAGACTTACAGAAAACGTTTGACCTGTGTCATTGCCAACAAAGGGTATATAACCAAGTATTGAGAAACTTTTGTTATTGACCAAATACTTATTTTCCACCATAATTTGCTAATAAATTCATAAAAAATCCTACAATGTGATTTTCTGGATTTTCTTTTCTCATTTTGTCTGTCATAGTTGACGTGTACCTATGATGAGAATTACAGGCCTCTCTCATCTTTTTAAGTGGGAGAACTTGCACAATTGGTGACTGACTAAATACTTTTCTTCCCCACTGTATTATGAAGACATTTTGTAACCTTTTTGTTCCTTTTGGTCTTCGGCAAGGGTTTTCGCCTGTTAGTGCACACAACATTTTTTACTGAGGCAAGCCGAAGTTCGGTAGCCGAAGTCTACGTGCCTTCGTTGGTGATTGGTCAACAGTAGAGATTCTTCAGTGAAGTGTTTGTTGTAATTTAACGAGAGACGACTCGTTTCTATGCCAATCTTTTTATTTGAGAAATACCGCATCAAACATCTTAGTTAGATGTAAAATTGCGTGACTAAGTCCTCCTCAGCAAAAACGTTAAAATTAATTACAGATTTCTTGAATTATCTTAGATTAATCCGGACCATTTTGAGGAAGTGTATACTGGCTGCGATGTCTCAAGATGGACAAACAGTACTATTGCCGCTTTTTTCTCGTTTTTCAAGCGAAGGTCTTTTAAGGGAATATGCGAGGCACAGACGTTGACTTCGCCTAGTTGAGTTCTGCTAGGAGCAAACCAAACCTAGTATGCAGACATCTTAAGAGACAGCAACAGAAGAGGGCAGTCAAGAGAGACAGCAACAGACAACACAGAGAAAGCATTGGAGAGAGGCAGAGGAGGGGTGAGCACACAGTAGACTGTAGGACTTAAAGCTTCTCTATGGATTCTAATTTACTGCAGAGTGTTTGTGTGTATGAGAGAGAGGGTGTTTGGGTACTGTGGGATTCTTTAATCACTTTGGCTCGTTGGACAGGTCAGAGTCTATGTTTGAAGTTGTTGAGTGGTATGGAGGTTTTTGGCAATACACTGTAGATGTATGAGTTCAAGAGTAGAGAGTGTTCCAGAGTAGAGAGACCCACAGTCATTTCTGTAATTGAGTACTGGCAGTGTCTGCTGTGGCAGGTGAGAAGGAGCAAATTACCTGAAAAAGATCTAATCTCTCAATGTTCTAATCTCTCAATGTTAATCTCAAAGTGCACCAAATTAATGCGTTTAGCTGTTGAAATTCAGGACCCCCCTACTAGCTTTGGGCTAAGCCCACAATGTCTTAAAATCCTAGAGACGCCCCTGGAAACAACCTCATCATAATCCAGAGCGTTGACTTGAATTAAGCATTGCTCAATCACAGAGCCCTTGAGCATGTCCACCCCCTCGTACACAGCTGGGGTTGATCCCACATGCATCTCCCTCTTCATTTCAAGAACCATCCAACAGCTTCTCCCCAATTTGGATGCACATCTATCGATGCACACACACACAACCACCCCCTCCCTCTCCCCCTCACATGTCTTCCAGGCACATCTCTGTGCATGTGTGCTGAGTGAGTAGTGGGTAAACTGCTGTCTTCTCCATCACTCACTCTAGCAACGGTCATCAAAATTGTTACAGTGTATGAGAATATTTAGGCAAGTTAGCTGGCTAACTCCTTGATCCTGCTTTAAAGTATACCCATCTGCACTCACCTGTACTGTCTAGACTGTCTCATGAATTACTGTTGTTGTCACGTTCTGTTGCATAATTCAACAAGTGTGTCAATAGCAGGATACCCTCAGATTAAAAATCAACACGCCTGGCTTGAGATTACACCTATCTATACATACTTTACATTGTTTGAGAGATCAGACATAAGATCACTATAATCCTAGTGTTCATTTTCGGAAGTTGCTTTCATTTCAGCACATCTAATTTGTAAACATTTCAACTGTATTAAATTATTTAAAAAATCAATTCCACCAAAAATTAACACCTATCAAAATAAAGTTATCTTTCTTGTGATGTGTGGAGATGATGCGTTAAATCCCTGACAAAGCTTTATCGTTCTTATAGATGCAACATAAAGACGATGTATTCCATTGAGCCCATTTCAGCCATTACCGGGATGTATCTGACAGATCATTACAAACATTAACAGGAAAAAATACTGGCATAAGCAAGAGTATGAAAAAGTCGCAGGAGTAAAATGAAAGCAATCAATCCAATAAGATTTAAGTGACAAGTGGATTTTGCACTGCTCAAACACAGGCTTTATAGATGGCTTATGGAAGCTCCTGGACCTAGGGGTCAATTGTATTGACTTTGCTGAGGCTTTCCAGTGCAGTTTACCTATGCTCAGTGCATCTGTAATTACTGGGCTGCTCATTAAAACACCTGTCTGACCCTCAGCTGATAACTTTACCCATGAGCACCATGCAGCTCTCTGTTCTATTTATGGGGGCTGGTTAGAATACTTGGGTTGCTTCCCAAATGGCACCCTATTCCCTATGTAGTGCACTAGTGCACTATCTTAGAAGGGGCTCTGGTCTAAAGTAGTGCACTATGTAGGGAATAGGGTGCCATTTGGCACATAGCTCAGCATAGATCTGCAGAGGACAAGGTAATGATTTGAAAGACGTGTTTGATTGTTTGAACAGGAACATTAATCTAATGAGGCTATGGTATTCTTATTCACCGCTCCAAGCTACTTTGATTTTATCCCCTCTTCTCGCTCATCTTTTATTTCTCACTTTGTATTACACACACTCCTCTCTCTCTCTCTCTCTCTCTCTCTCTCTCTCTCTCTCTCTCTCTCTCTCTCTCTCTCTCTCTCTCTCTCTCTCTCTCTCTCTCTCTCTCTCTCTCTCTCTCTCTCTCTCTCTCTCTCTCTCTCTCACTCCTCTCTCTCTCTCACACACACACACACACACACACACACACACACACACACACACACACACACACACACACATTCATACTAATACCAAAATCCAGTAATTCAGTTGAGATTTTGACAATACAGTGTTTTAAACCCAATAGTAATTGTGCAAAATCTGTTTCATCCATTTTCACTGCCCCATTGTGTCAGAGCTAACACAGTGCCAAGGGGATTATACCTAATATCCATGAGAGAACACACAACCACACACAAAGAGAGACATACACACAAGGGCGGCAGGTAACCTAGTGGTTAGTGCATTGGGCCAGTAACCGTCGCTAGTTCGAATCCCCGAGCCGACAAGTTGACAAATTGGTCAATGTGCCCTTGAGCAAGGGACTTAACTCTTATTGCTCCAGGGCCGCAGTTGATAATGGTAGACCCTGGCCGTGACCCCACTCTCTGAGGGTGTTACAGGAGGGGTTCACACATGCGTATAAACTACTTGTACATGTGTGAAATAGGGCAAATATAAGCACCCACTTAATTATTATTATTATTATTATTATTTATTTATTACAAACACTTGAGTCCATACCTGACTCTTTCGACTCTGATTAGCAACTTTTCATTGCAGCCCAATCTCTCTATCTAATCTAAAATAAGCAAAACTTCATCAGGGGTGGTGTGTGGCATTTGGAAATTAGGAGGAGAATACGGTGTACCAATCACTCCCAGCCCTCAGCACAGGACACCCACCGCGCTGCTCCGCTAGTTCACACCTGCTGCATAGACCACTGAGCAGGCAACATACCCATTTCCCACCTGTCAGTCTAAGAGCAGCATACTCTGAGTATAGGAATGGTGAGGGACCAGCAGTTACCAAAACCCAGTGTCCCCTTTGCCCCCACAGGCTGCTTCTCTTCCCAATCTGTCTCCTATAAATACTATGAAGACACACACTCTCTCTCCCTTCTCTCTCAACCCCACACACTATCTCTCCCTTCTCTCTTCACCCCAAACACTCTCTCTCCGTTCTCTCTCCACCCACACACATTCTCTCCCTTCTCTCTCTGCCCCACACACTCTCCCCCTTCTCTCTCTACCCCACACTTTCTCTCCAATCTCTCTCCACCCCACACACTCTCTCTCCCTTCTCTCTCCACCCCACACACTCTCTCTCCCTTCCATCCCACACACTCTCTCTCCCTTCTCTCTCCACCCAACACACACTCTCTCCCTTCTCTCTCCACCCAACACACACTCTCTTCCTTCTCTCTCCACCCCACACACACTCTGTCCTTTCTCTCTCCACCCCACACACTCTCTCTCCCTTCTCTCTCTACCCCACACACTCTCTCCCTTCTCTCTCTACCCCACACACTCTTTCTCCCTTCTCTCTTCACCCCACACACTCTCTCTCCCTTCTCTCTCCAATCCACACACTCTCTCTCCCTTCTCTCTCTACCCCACACACCCTCTCTCCCTTCTCTCTTCACCCCACACACTCTCTCTCCCTTCTCCCTCCACTCCACATACTCTCTCTCCCTTCTATCTCCACACCACAAACACTCTGTCCCTTCTCTCTCTACCCCACATTATCTCTCCCTTCTCTCTCCACCCCACACACGATTTCTCACTTCTCTCTCCACCCCACACACTCTCTCTCCCTTCTCTCTCCACCCCACACACTCTCTCTCCCTTCTCCACCCCACACACTCTCTCTCCCTTCTCTCTCCACCCCACACACTCTCTCCCTTCTCTCTCCACCCCACACACTCTCTCCTTCTCTCTCCACCCCACACACTCTCTCCCTTCTCTCTCCACCCCACACACTCTCTCTCCCTTCTCTCTCCACCCCACACACTCTCTCTCCCTTCTCTCTCCACCCCACACACTCTCCCTTCTCTCTCCACCCCACACACTCTCTCTCCCTTCCCTCTCCACCCCACAAACTCTCTCTCCTTTCTCTCTCACCCCAACACACACTCTCTCCCTTCTCTCTCCACCACACACACAATCTCTCCCTTCTCCCCCCACACACTCTCTCCCTTCTCTCTCCACCCCACACACTCTCTCTCCTTCTCTCTCCACCACACACACTCTCTTTCTCCCTTCTCCACCCCACACACTCTCTCTCCCTTCTTCCACCCCCACACACTCTCTCTCCCTTCTCCCCCCACACACTCTCTCTCCCTTCTCTCTCCACCCCACATACTCTCTCTCCCTTCTCTCTCCACCACACACACTCTCTCCTTCTCTCCCACCCCACACACCCCTCTCCTCTCTCCTTCTCTCTCAACCTCACACACTCTCTCCCTTCTCTCTCCACCCCACATACTCTCTCTCCCTTCTCTCTCCACCCAACACACTCTCACCCTTCTCTCTCCACCACGCACACACTCTCTCCCTCCTCTCCCCCACACAAACTCTCTCTCTTCTCTAACTACCCCACACTTTTTCTCCCTTCTCTCTCCACCCCACACACTCTTTCTCCCTTCTCCACCCCACACACTCTCTCTCCCTTCTCTCTCCACCCCACACACTCTCTCTCCCTTCCCTCTCCACCCCACACACTCTCTCTCCCTTCCCTCTCCACCCCACACACACTCTCTCTCCCTTCTCTCTCCACCACACACACACTCTCTCTATCCTCTCCCCCACACAAACTCTCTCCCTTCTTTCTCTACCCCACACTTTCTCTCCCTTCTCTCTCCACCCCACACACTCTCTCTCCCTTCTCTCTCCACCCCACACACTCTCTCTCCCTTCTCTCTCCACCCCACACACTCTCTCCCTTCTCTCTCCACCCCACACACTCTCTCTCCCTTCTCTCTCCACCCCACACACTCTCTCTCCCTTCTCTCTCTACCCCACACACTCTCTCTTCCTTCTCTCTCCACCCCACACACTCTCTCTCCCTTCTCTCTCCACCCCACACTCTCTCCCTTCTCTCTCCACCCCACACACTCTCTCTCCCTTCTCTCTCCACCCCACACACTCTCTCTCCCTTCTCTCTCCACCCCACACACACTCTCTCCCTTCCCTCTCCACCCCACACACTCTTTCTCCCTTCTCTCTCTACCCCACACACTCTCTCTCCCTTCTCTCTCCATCCCACACACCCTCTCTCCCTTCTCTCTCTACCCCACACACTCTCTCTCCTTCTCTCTCACCCCACACACTCTCTCTCCTCTCTCCACCCCACACACTCTCTCTCCCTTCTCTCTCTACCCCACACACTCTCTCTCCCTTCTCTCTCCACCCCACACACTCTCTCTCCCTTCTCTCTCCACCCCACACACTCTCTCTCCCTTCTCTCTCCACCCCACACACTCTCTCTCCCTTCTCTCTCCACCCCACACTATCTCTCCCTTCTCCCCCCACACACTCTCTCCTTCTCTCTCTACCCCACACACTCCTCTCTCTCCTTCTCTCTCCACCCCACACACTCTCTCTCCTTCTCTCTCCACCCCACACACTCTCTCCTTCTCTCTCCACCCCACACACTCTCTCCCTTCTCTCTCCACCCCACACACTCTCTCCCTTCTCTCACTCCCACACACTCTCTCTCCCTTCTCTCCACCCCACACACTCTCTCTCCTTCTCTCTCAACCCCACACACCTCTCTCCTTCTCTCTCCACCCCACACACTCTCTCTCCCTTCTCTCTCCACCCACACACTCTTAATCCCTTCTCTCTCCACCCCACACACTCTCTCTCCCTTCTCTCTCCACCCCACACACTCTCTCACCCTTCTCTCTCCACCCACACACTCTCCTCCTTCTCTCTCCACCCCACACACTCTTTCTCCTTCTCTCTCCCCCACACACTCTCTCTCCTTCTCTCTCCACCCCACACACTCTCTCCCTTCTCTCTCCACCCCACACTCTCTCCCTTCCCTCTCCACCCCACACACTCTCTCTCCCTTCTCTCTCCACCACACACACTCTTCTCCTCTCCCCCCACAAACTCTCTCCTTCTCTCTCTACCCCACACTCTCTCTACCTTCTCTCTCCACCCCACACACTCTTTCTCCTTCTCTCTCTCCACCCCACACACTCTCTCTCCCTTCTCTCCCACCCCACACTCTCTCTCCTTCTCTCTCCACCCCACACTCTCTCTCTCCCTTCTCTCTCCACCCCACACACCCTCTCTCCCTTCTCTCTCCACCCCACACACTCTCTCTTCCTTCTCTCCCCACCACACAACTCTCTCTCCTTCTCTCTCTACCCCACACACTCTCTCTCCCTTCTCTCTCCACCCCACACACTCTCTCCCTTCTCTCTCTACCCCACACTCTCTCTCCCTTCTCTCTCCACCCCACACACACTCTCTCCTTCTCTCTCCACCCACACACTCTCTCTCCTTCTCTCTCCACCCCACACACTCTCTCTCCTTTCTCTCTACCCCACACTCTCTCTCCTTTCTCTCCACCCCCACACTCTCCTCCCTTCTCTCTCACCCCACACACTCTCTCTCCTTCTCTCTCTACCCCACACACTCTCTCTCCTTCTCTCTCTACCCCACACTCTCTCTCCTTCTCTCTCCACCCCACACTCTTTCTCTCCCTTCTCTCTCCACCCCCCACACACTCTCTCTCCCTTCTCCTACCCCACACACTCTCTCTCCTTCTCTCTCAACCCCACACTCTCTCTCCCTTCCTCTCCACCCCACACACTCTCTCTCCTTCTCTCTCCACCCCACACTCTCTCTCTCCCTTCTCTCTCTACCCCACACACTCTCTCTCCTTCTCTCTCTCACCACCCACACACTCTCTCCCTTCTCTCTCTACCCCACACACTCTCCCTTCTCTCTCTACCCCACACTCTCTCTCTTCTCTCTCCACCCCACACACTCTCTCTCCCTTCTCTCTCCACCCCACACCTCTCTCTCCCTTCTCTCTCCACCCCACACACTCTCTCTCCCTTCTCTCTCCACCCCACACACTCTCTCCCTCCTCTCCCCCCACCCAAACTCTCCCTTCTCTCTCTACCACCCACACTCTCTCTCTTCTCTCTTCCACCCCCACACACTCTTTCTCCTTCTCTCTCCACCCCACACACTCTCTCCTTCTCTCTCACCCCACACACTCTCTCTCCCTTCTCTCTCCACCACACACACACTCTCTCTCCTTCTCTCTCCACCCTCACACACTCCTTCTCCTTCTCTCTCAACCCCACACTCTCTCTCCCTTCTCTCTCCACCCCACACACTCTCTCTCCCTTCTCTCTCTCACCCACACACTCTCTCTCCCTTCTCTCTCTACCCCACACCTCTCTCTCCTTCTCTCTCTCACCCCACACACTCTCTCTCCCTTCCCTCTCCACCCCACACACACTCTCTCCTTCTCTCTCCACACCACACTCTCTCTCTCCTCTTCTCTCTCTACCCCCACACACTCTCTCTCCTTCTCTCTCCACCCCACACTCTCTCTCCTTCTCTCTCTTACCCACACACTCTCTCTCCTTCTCTCTCTACCCCACACCTCTCTCTCTCCTCTCCACCACACTTTCTCCTTCTCTCTCCACCCCACACACTCTCTCTCCCTTCTCTCTCCACCCACACACACTCTCTCCCTTCTCTCCTCCCCACACACACTCTCTCCCTTCTCTCTCTACCCCACACTTCTCTCCCTTCTCTCTCCACCCCCACACACTCTCTCCCTTCTCTCTCTACCCCACACACTCTCTCTCCTTCTCTCTCCACCCCACACACTCTCTCTCCTTCTCTCTCCACCACACACACACTCTCTCTCCTTCTCTCTCCACCACACTCTCTCCTTCTCTCTCACCCCCACACACTCTCTCTCCTTCTCTCTCCACCCCACACACTCTCTCTCCCTTCTCTCTCCACCCCACACACTCCTCTCTCCTTCTCTCTCCACCCCACACACTCTCTCTCCCTTCTCTCTCCACCCACACACTCTTCTCTCTCCCTTCTCTCTCACACCCACACACTCTCTCTCCCTTCTCTCTCCACCCCACACACTCTCTCCCTTCTCTCTCCACCCCACACACTCTCTCCTTCTCTCTCCACCCCACACACTCTCTCTCCCTTCTCTCTCCACCCCACACACTCTCTCTCCCTCTCTACCCCCACACACTCTCTCTTCCCTTCTCTCTCACCCCACACTCTCTCTCCTTCTCTCTCTACCCCACACACTCTCTCTCCTTCTCTCTCTACCCCACACCTCTCTCTCCTTCTCTCTCACCTCTACACACTCTCTCTCCTTCTCTCTCCACCCACACACTCTCTCTCCTTCTCTCTCCACCCCACACACTCTCTCTCCCTTCTCTCTCTACCCCACACACTCTCTCTCCCTTCTCTCTCCACCACACACACTCTCTCCCTTCTCTCCACCCCACACACTCTCTCCTTCTCTCTCCACCCCACACACTCTCTCTCCCTTTCTCTCTCTACCCCACACACTCTCTCTCCTTCTCTCTCCACCCCACACTCTCCATACTCTCTCTCCCTTCTCTCTCTCTACCCCACACACTCTCTCTCCTTCTCTCTCTCCACCCACACTCTCTCTCCCTTCTCTCTCTCCCCCACACACTCTCTCTCCCTTCTCTCTCCACCCCACACACTCTCTCTCCCTTCCTCTCCACCCCACACACACTCTCTCCCTTCTCTCTCTCCCACCCCACACACACTCTCTCCTTCCTTTCTCTACCCCACACACTCTCTCCCTTCTCTCTCTACTCCCACACACTCTCTCTCCCTTCTCTCTCACCCCACACTCTCTCTCCTTTCTCTCTCCACCCCACACACCCTCTCTCCCTTCTCTCTCTACCCCACACACTCTCTCCTTCTCTCTCCACCCACACACTCTCTCCCCTTCTCTCTCCACCCCACACTCTCTCTCCCTTTCTCTCTCCACCCCACACACTCTCTCTCCCTTCTCTCTCCACCACACACACTCTCTCTTCCTCTCCCCACACATACTCTCTCCCTTCTCTCTCTACCACCACACTCTCTCCCTTCTCTCTCACCCCACACACTCTCTCTCCTTCTCTCTCCACCCCACACACTCTCTTCTCTCCCACTCTCCTTCTCTCTCTACCCACACACTCTCTCTCCTTCTCTCTCCTACCCCACACACTCTCTCTCCATTCTCTCTCAACCCACACTCTCTCTCCTTCTCTCTCCACTCACACACTCCTCTCTCCCTTCTCTCTCCTCTACCCACACTCTCTCTCCCTTCCTCTCCACCCCACACCTCTCTCTCCTTTCTCTCTCACCCCACACTCTCTCTCCCTTCTCTCTCCACCCCACACTCTCTCCTTCTCCCCCACACTCTCTCTCCTTCTCTCTCTACCCCACACATCTCTCTCTTCTCTCTCCACCCACACACTCTCTCTCCTTCTCTCTCCACCCACACACTCTTCTCCCTTCTCTCTCCACCCCACACACTCTCTCTCCTTCTCTCTCAACCCCACACACTCTCTCTCTTCTCTCCACCCCACACACTTCTCTCCTTCTCTCTCCACCCCACACACTCTCTCTCCCTTCTCTCTCCACCCCACACACTCTCTCTCCCTTCTCTCCACCCACACATCCTCTCCTTCTCTCTCTACCCCTCTCTCTCCTTCCCCACTACACTCTCTCTCTCCTTCTCTCTCCACCCCACACACTCTCTCCTTCCCTCTCCAACTTTACACACATCTTTCTCCCTTCTCTCTCTACCCCACCACCTCTCTCTCCCTTCTCTCTCCACCCCACACACACTCTCTCCTTCTCTCCACCCCACACTCTCTCTCTTTTCTCTCTCCACCCCACACATCTCTCTCCTTCTCTCTCCACCCCACACACTCTCTCTCCCTTCTCTCTCCACCCCCACACACTCTCTCTCCTCTCTCTACCCCCACACACTCTCCCTTCCCTCTCCCCACACACCCTCTCTCCTTCTCTCTTCACCCCACACACTCTCTCTCCCTTCTCTCTCCACCCCACACCCTCTCTCTCCTTCTCTCTCCACCCACACACTCTCTCCTTCCTCTCCACCCCACACCTCTCTCCCTTCTTCTCCACCACACACTCCTCTCTCCCTTCTCTCTCCACCCCACATACTCTCCTTCTCTCTCCACCCCACACACTTCTCTCCCTTCCTCTCCACCCCACACACTCTTTCTCTCCTTCCCACTCCCACACACTCCTCTCTCCTTCTCTCTCTACCCCCACACACCTCTCTCCCTTCTCTCTCACTACCCACACCTCTCTCTCCCTTCTCTCTCCACCCACACACATTCTCTCTCCTTCTCTCTCTACCCCACACACTCTCTCTCCCTTCTCTCTCCACCCCACACACTCTCTCTCATATCTCTCTCCACCCCACACACACTCTCTCTCCTTCTCTCTCTCTCCACCCCACACACTCTCTCCCTCTTCTCCACCACACACACTTTCTCTCCTTCCTCCCCCACACACTCTCTCCTCTTCTCTCTCTACCCCACACTCTCTCTCCTTCTCTCTCCACCCCCACACACTCTCTCCTTCTCTCTCCACCCCACACACCCTCTCTCCCTTCTCTCTCTCCCACACTGGCTCTCCTTCTCTCTTCAAACCTCTACTCTCCTTCTCTCCCCCCACACCTTTCTCTCCTCTCTCCACCCCACACACACTCTCTTCTTCTCCACCCCACACTCTCTCCTTCTCTCTCCACCCCACACTCTCTCCTTTCTCTCTCTCCCACACTTCTCTCTTCTTCCTCTCCACCCCACACCTCTCCTTCTCTCCTTACCCCACACTATCTCTCCCTTCTCTCTCCACCCCACACTCTCTCTCCCTTCTCTCTCTACCCACACCCCACTCTCCTTCTCTCCCACTCCCCACACACTCTCTCTCCTTCCCTCTCCACCCCACACACTCTCTCTCCCTTCTCTCTCCACCACACACACTCTCTCTCCCTTCTCTCTCCACCCTCTACACACTCTCCTTCTCTCTCCACCCCACACACTCTTTCTCCTTCTCCCTACCCCACACACTCTCTCTCCTTCTCTCTCACCCCACACACCCTCTCTCCCTTCTCTCTCTCATACACTCTCTCTCCCTTCTCTCTCTACCCCCACACACACTCTCTCCCTTCTCTCTCTCTACCCCACACACTCTCTCTCCCTTCTCTCTCCACCCCACACACTCTCTCCTTCCTTCTCTCTCCACCTTCTCCCCACACACTCCTCTCCCTTCTCTCTCCACCCACACACTCTCTCCTTTCTCTCCACCCCACACACTCTCTCTCCCTTCTCTCTCTCACCACACACACACTCTCTCCTTCTCTCTCCCCCCACACTCTCTCTCTCCCTTCTCTCCACCCCCACAACTCTTTCCTTCTCTCTCCACACCCCACACTTCTCTCTCATCTCTCTCTCTCCACCACCCACACTCTCTCTCCTTCTCTCTCCACCCCACACACTCTCTCTCCTTCTCTCTCCACCCCACACACTCTCTCTCCTTCTCTCTCCACCCACACACACTCTCTCTCCATATCTCTCTCCACCCCACACACTCTCTCTCCCTTCTCTCTCCACCCCACACACTCTCTCTCCCTTCTCTCTCCACCCACACACTCTCTCTCCCTTCTCTCTACGCCCACACACTCTCTCTTCCTTCTCTCCACCCCACACTCTCTCCCTTCTCTCTCCACCCCACACACACCTCTCCTTCCTCTCCACCCCACACACTCTTTCTCCTTCTCTCTCTACCCCACACACTCTCTCCCTTCTCTCTCACCCACACACCCTCTCTTCTTCTCTCTCTACCACACTCTCCTTCCCTCTTCACCCCACACACCTCTCTCTCCTTCTCTCTATCCCACACACTTTCCTTCCTCTCTTCCCCAAATTTCCCACACACCCTCTCTCTCCTCTCTCTCCAACCCACACACTCTCCTCTCCTTCCCTCTCCACCCCACACACTCTCTCCTTCCCTCTCCACCCCCTCCTCACTTCCTCTCTACCCCACACTCTCTCTCCCTTCTACTCTCCACCCCAACACACACTCTCTCCTTCTCTCTTCACTTACTCACATCTCTCTCTCCCCTCTCTCTCTCCATCTCTCACACACACTCTCTCCCTTCTCTCTCCCACACACTCTCTCCCTTCTCTCTCCACCACTCTTCTCTCCTTCTCTCTCCACCCCACACACACTCTCTCCCATCTCTCTCACCACCACTCTTTCTCCTTCTCTCTCACCCCACACACTCTCCTCCCTTCTTTCTCTATTCCACACACTCTCTCTCCTTCTCCTAACCCCACACACCTCTCTCCTTCTTCTCTCCACCACACACACTCTCCCTTCTCTCTCCCCCACACTCTCTCCTTCCCTCTCCTACATCTCTCTCCTTCTCTCTCCACCCCACACACTCTTAATCCCTCTTCTTCTCCATCCCACACACCCTCTCTCTCCTTCTCTCTCCACCCCACATACTTCTCCTCTTCTCTCCACCACACACTCTCTCCTTCTCCCCCAACAACTGTCTCTTCCCTTCCTCTCCAGCTCACACACTCTCTCTCCCTTCTCTCTCCACCCCACACACTCTCTCCTTCTCTCTCACTCACACACACATTCTCTCCCTTTCTCCCCCACACACTCTGTAGTGGCTTCCTTTCCTCTTCTACCATAGCCACTGCCCTAGCCTGAAGCGGGGTTGTTTCGGACGCACAGTCCACACTCAACGTTCCAAACGCAGCAAACATTCAATGAGATCCAGGGATATAGTGCAACAAAACATGTTATTCTTATCTAACAAAAAGGTATTCTCCAATCAACTTAAAGCAGAGATTACTTGAAATGCAAATACATAATATAATATGACCTGTCTGTCTGTATTTCTGTATGTCTATATGGTCAAAAAACTATACCGCTCCCGCATCTAGCAAGGACTCCTCCCCCGAAGGGCCCAACTTCCTGCCTTTATACTAACACAATTAACACAGTACAATGAATGGGCAAGAGGGGGGCTAAAAACTGAGTTACACTAATAACAAGTGAATATATCTCAATCCGGTAAATAAATCATAAAGGTACGTACCTAATATTTCATCATATACATTAATATTTAATATATTTACACAAATGTACATGGAGCTCAGTATGTTCAGTCTTTTATACAAAATATGCCCAAATCGGCTCTAACACACTCTCTCTCCCTTCTCTCTCAACCCCACACACTCTCTCCCTTCTCTCTCCACCCCACATACTCTCTCTCCCTTCTCTCTCCACCCCACCCACTCTCTCCCTTCTCTCTCCACAACACACACACTCTCTTCCTCCTCTCCCCCACACAAACTCTCTCTCTTCTCTAACTCCCCCACACTATCTCTCCCTTCTCTCTCCACCCCACACACTCTTTCTCCCTTCTCTCTCCACACCACACACTCTCTCTCCCTTCTCTCTCCACCACACACACACTCTCTCCCTTCTCCCCCCCACAAACTCTCTCCCTTCCCTCTCCAGCCCACACACTCTTTCTCCCTTCTCTCTCTACCCCACACACTTTCTCTCCCTTCTCTCTCCATCCCACACACCCGCTCTCCCTTCTCTCTCCTACCCCACACACTCTCTCCTTCTCTCTCTACCTACACTCTCTCTCCCTTCTCTCTTCACCCCACACACTCTCTCCCCTTCTCTCTCCACCCAACACACACTCTCTCCTTCTCTCTCTTCACCCCACACATCTCCTTCTCTCTCCACCTAATACACCTCTCTCTTTCTTCTCTCTCAACCCACACACTTCTCTCTCCTTTCTCTCTACCCCAGCACACTCTCTCCCTTCTCTCTCTCCACCCACACACACTCTGTCCCATCTCTCTCACCCCAACACACTCTGTCCCTTCTCTCTCTACCCCACACACTCTCCTTCTCTCTCACCCTACTCACTCTCTCTCCCCTTCACGCTCAACCCCACACACTCTCTCTCCCTTCTCTCTCCACACACACACTCTCTCCCTCCTCTCCCCACACAAACTCTCTCTTTCTCTCTTTACCCCACACTTTCTCTCCTTTTCTCTCCACCCCCACACTCTTAATCTTCTCTCTCCACCCCACACACCCCTCTCTCTTCTCTCTCCACCCCACACACTCTCTCTCCCTTCTCTCTCCACCACACACACACTCTCTCCCTTCTCCCCCCCACAAACTCTCTCCCTTCCCTCTCAGCCCACACTCTTTTCTCCTTCTCTCTCCATCCCACACCTCTCTCCCTTCTCTCTCTACCCCACACATTCCTTTCTCTCTCTACCCCAACTCTCCCCCTTCTCTCTCTACCCCACACACTCTCTCTCCCTTCTCTCTTCACCCCACACACTCTCTCTCCCTTCTCTCTCCACCCAACACACACTCTCTCCCTTCTCTCTTCACCCCACACACTCTCTCTCCCTTCTCTCTCCACCCAACTTCACACACCTCTCTCCCTTCTCTCCAACCCACACACTCTCTCTCCCTTCTCTCTACTACCCCACACACTCTCTCTCCCTTCTCTCTCCACCCCACACACACTCTGTCCCATCTCTCACCCCACACACACCTCTGTCCTCTCTTCTCTACCCCAAACACTCTATCCCTTCTCTCTCCTCCCCACACACTCTCTCTCTCACGCTCAACCCCACACTCTCTCTTCCTTCTCTCTCCACCACACACACACTCTCCCTCCTCTCCCCCCACACAAACTCTCTCCTTCTCTCTTTTACCCCACTTTCTCTCCTTCTCTCTCCACCCCACACACTCTTAATCCCTTCTCTCTCTCCACCCCACACACCCTCTCTCCCTTCTCTCTCCACCCCACCACTCTCTCTCCTTCTCTCTCCACCACACACACATTCTCCCTTCTCCCCCCACACCCATCTCTCCTTCCCTCTCCCAGCCCACACACTCTTTCTCCCTTCTCTCTCCATCCCACACACCCTCTCCTTCTCTCTCTACCCCACAACTCTCTCCCTTTTCTACTCCACATCACTCTCTCTCACTTCTCTCGTCACCCACACATTCTCTCTCCCTTCTCTCTTCCCCCACACACATTCTCTCCTTCTCTCTCTACCCCACACACTCTCCCTCCTTTTCCCCCCACACACTCTCTCTCCCTTCTATCTCCACCCCCACACCACTCTCTCTCCTTCTCTCTCCACCAACACACTCTCTCCTCCCTTCTCTCTCCAACCCACACACTCTCTCTCCCTTCTCTCTCTACCACACTCTCTCTCCCTTCTCTCTCCACCCCACACACACTCTGTCCCATCTCTCTCCACCCCCACACACACTCTGTCCCTTCTCTCTCTACCCCACACACTCTCTCCTTCTCTCTCTTCCCCACACTCTCTCTCTCCCTTCACGCTCAACCCCACCACTCTCTGACTTCCTTCTCTTCTCCACACACACACCTCTCTCCCTCCTCTCCCCACACAAACTCTCTCCCTTCTCCTTTTACCCCACACTTTCTCTCCCTTCTCCTCTCCACCCCACACACTCTTAATCCCTTCTCTCTCCACCCCACACACCCTCTCTCCCTTCTCTCTCCACCCCACACACTCTCTCTCCCTTCTCTCCACCACACACACACTCTCTTTCCTTCCCCCACAAACTCTCCTTCCTCTCCAGCCCACACACTCTTTCTCCCCTTCTCTCCATCCCACACACTCCTCTCTCCCTTCTCTCTCTACCCACACACCTCTCTCCTTCTCCTTCTCTACCCCACACACTCTCTCTCACTTCTCTCGTCACACCACACATTCTCTCTCCCTTCTCTCTTCCCCCACACATTCTCTCCCTTCTCTCTCTACCACACACTCTCCCTCCTTCTCCCCCACACACTCTCTCTCCCTTCTATCTCCACCCCACCACTCTCTCTCCCTTCTCTCTCAACCCCCACAAACTCTCTCCTTCCCTCTCCAGCCCACACACTCTTTCTCCTTCTCTCTCCATCCCACACACTATTTCTCCTTCTCTCTCCATCCCACACACTCTCTCTCTTCTCTCTCCATCCATACACTCTCTCCCTTCTCCACCCCACACATCTCTCTCCCTTCTCTCCACCCCACACACTCTCCCTTCTCTCTCCACCACACACTCTCTCTCCTTCCCTCTCCAACCCCACACACTCTCTCTTCTTTCTCTCTCACACCCCACCACACACTCTCTCTCCTTCTCTCTACCCCACACTCTCTCTCCCTTTCTTTCTCCACCACACACAAATCTCTCCTTCTCCCCACACTCCTCCTTCTCTCTCTACCCACACTCTCTCTCCCTTCTCTCTCCACCCCACACACACTCTGTCCCATCTCTCTCCACCCCACACACACTCTCTCCCTTCTCTCTCCACCCCACACACTCTCTCTCCCTTCTTTCTCCACCACACACACAATCTCTCCCTTCTCCCCCCACACACTCTCTCCCTTCTCTCTCTACCCCACACTCTCTCTCCTTCTCTCTCACCCCACATACTCTCTCTCCTTCTCTCTCAACCCCCACCCACTCTCTCCTTCTCTCTCCACCACACAGCACACTCTCTTCCTCCTCTCACCCACATAAACTCTCTCTCTCTCCTGACACTATCTCTCCTTCCCTCTCCAGCCCACACACTCTTTCTCCTTCTCTCTCCATCCCACACACCCTCTCTCCCTTCTCTCTCTACCCCACACACTCTCTCCCTTCTCTCTCTACCCCACACACTCTCTCCCTTCTCTCTCTACCCCACACACTCTCTCTCCCTTCTCTCTTCCACCCCACACACTCTCTCTCCCTTCTCTCTCCACCCAACACACACTCTCTCCCTTCTCTCTTCACCCCACACACTCTCTCTCCCTTCTCTCTCCACCCAACACACACTCTCTCCCTTCTCTCTCCAACCCACACACTCTCTCTCCCTTCTCTCTCTACCCCACACACTCTCTCTCCCTTCTCTCTCCACCCCACACACACTCTGTCCCATCTCTCTCCACCCCACACACACTCTGTCCCTTCTCTCTCTACCCCACACACTCTCTCCCTTCTCTCTCTACCCCACACACTCTCTCTCCCTTCACGCTCAACCCCACACACTCTCTCTCCCTTCTCTCTCCACCACACACACACTCTCTCCCTCCTCTCCCCCACACAAACTCTCTCCCTTCTCTCTTTACCCCACACTTTCTCTCCCTTCTCTCTCCACCCCACACACTCTTAATCCCTTCTCTCTCCACCCCACACACCCTCTCTCCCTTCTCTCTCCACCCCACACACTCTCTCTCCCTTCTCTCTCCACCACACACACACTCTCTCCCTTCTCCCCCCCACAAACTCTCTCCCTTCCCTCTCCAGCCCACACACTCTTTCTCCCTTCTCTCTCCATCCCACACACCCTCTCTCCCTTCTCTCTCTACCCCACACACTCTCTCCCTTCTCTCTCTACCCCACACACTCTCTCTCACTTCTCTCGTCACCCCACACATTCTCTCTCCCTTCTCTCTTCCCCCCACACACATTCTCTCCCTTCTCTCTCTACCCCACACACTCTCCCTCCCTTCTCCCCCCACACACTCTCTCTCCCTTCTATCTCCACCCCACACACTCTCTCTCCCTTCTCTCTCCACCCCACACACACTCTCTCCTTCTCTCTCCAACCCACACACTCTCTCTCCCTTCTCTCTCCACCCCACACTCTCTCTCCCTTCTCTCTCCACCCCACACACACTCTGTCCCATCTCTCTCCACCCCACACACACTCTGTCCCTTCTCTCTCTACCCCACACACTCTCTCCCTTCTCTCTCTACCCCACACACTCTCTCTCCCTTCACGCTCAACCCCACACACTCTCTCTTCCTTCTCTCTCCACCACACACACACTCTCTCCCTCCTCTCCCCCACACAAACTCTCTCCCTTCTCTCTTTACCCCACACTTTCTCTCCCTTCTCTCTCCACCCCACACACTCTTAATCCCTTCTCTCTCCACCCCACACACCCTCTCTCCCTTCTCTCTCCACCCCACACACTCTCTCTCCCTTCTCTCTCCACCACACACACTCTCTCCCTTCTCCCCCCCACAAACTCTCTCCCTTCCCTCTCCAGCCCACACACTCTTTCTCCCTTCTCTCTCCATCCCACACACCTCTCTCCTTCTCTCTCTACCCCACACTCTCTCTCTCTCTCTCTACCCCCACACTCTCTCTCCCTTCTCTCTTCACCCCACACACTCTCTCTCCCTTCTCTCTTCCCCCCACACACATTCTCTCCCTTCTCTCTCTACCCCACACACTCTCCCTCCCTTCTCCCCCACACACTCTCTCTCCCTTCTATCTCCACCCCACACACTCTCTCTCCCTTCTCTCTCAACCCCACAAACTCTCTCCCTTCCCTCTCCAGCCCACACACTCTTTCTCCCTTCTCTCTCCATCCCACACACTATTTCTCCCTTCTCTCTCCATCCCACACACTCTCTCTCCCTTCTCTCTCCATCCCATACACTCTCTCCCTTCTCCACCCCACACACTCTCTCTCCCTTCTCTCTCCACCCCACACACTCTCCCTTCTCTCTCCACCCCACACACTCTCTCTCCCTTCCCTCTCCACCCCACACACTCTCTCTTCTTTCTCTCTCACCCCAACACACACTCTCTCCCTTCTCTCTACCCCACACACTCTCTCTCCCTTCTTTCTCCACCACACACACAATCTCTCCCTTCTCCCCCCACACACTCTCTCCCTTCTCTCTCTACCCCACACTCTCTCTCCCTTCTCTCTCCACCCCACACACTCTCTCTCCATTCTCTCTCCACCCCACATACTCTCTCTCCCTTCTCTCTCCACCCCACACACTCTCTCCCTTCTCTCTCCACCACACACACAATCTCTCCCTTCTCCCCCCCCACACTCTCTCTCCCTTCTCTCTCAACCCCACACACTCTCTCCCTTCTCTCTCCACCCCACATACTCTCTCTCCCTTCTCTCTCAACCCCACCCACTCTCTCCCTTCTCTCTCCACCACACACACACTCTCTTCCTCCTCTCACCCACACAAACTCTCTCTCTTCTCTAACTACCCCACACTATCTCTCCCTTCTCTCTCCACCCCACACACTCTTTCTCCCTTCTCTCTCCACACCACACACTCTCTCTCCCTTCTCTCTCCACCCCACACACTCTCTCTCCCTTCTCCACCCCACACACTCTCTCTCCCTTCTCTCTCCACCCCACACACTCTCTCTCCCTTCCCTCTCCACCCCACACACTCTCTCTCCCTTCCCTCTCCACCCCACACACTCTCTCTCCCTTCTCTCTCTACCCCACACACTCTCTCTCCGTTCTCTCTCCACCCCACACACCCTCTCTCCCTTCTCTCTCTACCCCGCACACCCTCTCCCTTCTCTCTCTACCCCACACACTCTCTCTCCCTTCTCTCTCAACCCCACACTCTCTCTCCCTTCTCTCTCCACCCCACACACACTCTCTCTCCCTTCTCTCTCCACCACACACACACTCTCTCCCTCCTCTCCCCCACACAAACTCTCTCCCTTCTCTCTCTACCCCACACTTTCTCTCCCTTTTCTCTCCACCCCACACACTCTTTCTCCCTTCTCTCTCCACCCACACACTCTCTCTCCCTTCTCTCTACACCCCACACACTCTCTCTCCCTTCTCTCTCCACCACACACACACTCTCTCCCTTCTCTCTCCACCCCACACACTCTCCCTTCTCTCTCCACCCCACACACTCTCTCTCCCTTCCCTCTCCACCCCACACACTCTCTCTCCCTTCTCTCTCCACCCCACACACCCTCTCTCCCTTCTCTCTCTACCCCACACACTCTCTCTCCCTTCTCTATCCACCCACACACTCTCTCTCCCTTCTCTCTCCACCCACACACTCTCTCTCCCTTCTCTCTCTACCCCACACACTCTCTCTCCCTTCTCTCTCCACCCCACTTACACTCTGTCCCATCTCTCTCCACCCCACACACACTCTGTCCCTTCTCTCTCTACCCCACACACTCTCTCCCTTCTCTCTCTACCCCACACACTCTCTCTCCCTTCACGATCAACCCCACACACTCTCTCTCCCTTCTCTCTCCACCACACACACACACTCTCTCCTTCCTCTCCCCCACACAAACTCTCTCCCTTCTCTCTCTACCCCACACTTTCTCTCCCTTCTCTCTCCACCCCCACACTCTTAATCCCTTCTCTCTCCACCCCACACACCCTCTCTCCCTTCTCTCTCCACCCACACACTCTCTCTCCCTTCTCTCTCCACCACACACACTCTCTCCCATCTCCCCCCACAAACTCTCTCCCTTCCCTCTCCAGCCCACACACTCTTTCTCCCTTCTCTCTCTACCCCACACACTTTCTCTCCCTTCTCTCTCCATCCCACACACCCTCTCTCCCTTCTCTCTCTACCCCACACACTCTCTCCCTTCTCTCTCTACCCCACACACTCTCTCTCCCTTCTCTCTTCACCCCACACACTCTCTCTCCCTTCTCTCTCCACCCAACACACACTCTCTCCCTTCTCTCTCCAACCCACACACTCTCTCTCCCTTCTCTCTCTACCCCACACACTCTCTCTCCCTTCTCTCTCCACCCCACACACACTCTGTCCCATCTCTCTCCACCCCACACACACTCTGTCCCTTCTCTCTCTACCCCACACACTCTCTCCCTTCTCTCTCTACCCCACACACTCTCTCTCCCTTCACGCTCAACCCCACACTCTCTCTCCTTCTCTCTCCACCACCACACACACTCTCTCCCTCCTCTCCCCCCCACACAAACTCTCTCCCTTCTCTCTTTACCCCACACTTTCTCTCCCTTCTCTCTCCACCCCACACACTCTAATCCCTTCTCTCTCCACCCCACACACACTCTCTCCCTTCTCTCTCCACCCCACACACTATCTCACCCTTCTCTCTCCACCACACACACACTCTCTCCCTTTTCCCCCCCACAAACTCTCTCCCTTCCCCCTCCAGCCCACACACTCTTTCTCCCTTCTCTCTCTACCCCACACACTGTCTCTCCCTTCTCTCTCCATCCCACACACCCTCTCTCCCTTCTCTCTCTACCCCACACACTCTCTCCCTTCTCTCTCTACCCCACACACTCTCTCTCCCTTCTCTCTTCACCCCACACAGTCTCTCTCCCTTCTCTCTTCCCCCCACACACATTCTCTCCATTCTCTCTCTATCCCACACACTCTCCCTCCCTTCTCCCCCCACACACTCTCTCTCCCTTCTATCTCCACCCCACACACTCTCTCTCCCTTCCCTCTCCACCCCACACACACTCTCTCCCTTCTCTCTCTACCCCACACACTCTCTCTTCCTTCTCTCTCCACCCCACACACTCTCTCTCCCTTCTCTCTCCACCCCACACACTCTCTCTCCCTTCTCTCTCCACCCCACACACTCTCTCTCCCTTCTCTCTCCACCCCACACACTCTCTCTCCCTTCCCTCTCCATCCCACACACTCTCTCTCCCTTCTCTCTCCACCCAACACACACTCTCTCCCTTCTCTCTCCACCCAACACACACTCTCTCCCTTCTCTCTCCACCCCACACACACTCTCTCCCTTCTCTCTCTACCCCACACACTCTCTCCCTTCTCTCTCTACCCCACACACTCTTTCTCCCTTCTCTCTTCACCCCACACACTCTCTCTCCCTTCTCTCTCTACCCCACACACTCTCTCTCCCTTCTCCCCCCACACACTCTCTCTCCCTTCTCTCTCCACCCCACTCACTCTCTCCCCCTTCTCTCTCCACACAAAATGTGTAAAAAGTCAAGGGGTCTGAGTACTTTCCGAAGGCACTGTATGATCTCCCGAGTGGCACAGTGGTCTAAGGCACTGCATCGCAGTGCTAGCTGTGCCACTTTGAATCCAGGCTCTGTCGTAGCCGGCCGCGACCGGGAGACCCATGGGGCGGCGCACAATTGGCCCAGCATCGTCCAGGGTAGGGGAGGGAATGGCCGGCAGGGATGTAGCTCAGTTGGTAGAGCATGGCGTTTGCAACGCCAGGGTTGTGGGTTTGATTCCCTATGAAACAAAAATATGAATGCACTCACTAACTGTAAGTCGCTCTGGATAAGAGCGTCTGCTAAATGACTAAAACATTTTTAAAAAAGGTTTTAAATGTATGTTAGGCAGAGCTCCCCATGCTCTTGTTTAAACCTGAGGTGGCGTAGGATTGGCAACACTTATTTCTCTACCACCTCACAATAACCACAAGCCTCTAATTGGGAAAATTACTGATTACTGCAAGACACAACAGCAAATAATCAGCCAACAAAATGATTATATTAATTATATATAGTTATTGTCACTGCATGGGGCATAGCCTATATCCATTTAGCTGCCATCCCGGAACCCATACGCCATGTTGATATAGTGATGGGAAATAGCTTTGCTCACAGACTTACAGTTCCTCTATTTATACAACACTGTGTGTATATGTGTGTGTGTATGCGTTTCTGCGTGAGTTTATACAGTATGCTCTGACCTGTAGTTAGTTGGCATTGGAGATGTGGGGATGGCAGTTTGTGTGGTTTGCAGAGTTTTCTTAGTCATAGGAGGTCTATTAAATTTAGGTCATGGGTTGTTCCAAATCAAAAGCACAAGAAATAGGATTTTGACACCCACTATCTCAGATTGTTTTGAAATCATTTCTGTTTTTCAAAAACAGATAAGATTAGTAGTCCTGCAACATTATTTTGTTTAACTATAATTTGATCTCTGAGAAATGAAGCTAATTGATTGCACCCAAATTGGCCATTTTAATTTATAGGATTCATATAATATTCAATAAATATAGCACCTAACATCTGATTTGGGAATTCTATAAAAAGAATCACCTAATAGCAGGAACAGCACCATCTACTGGTCAGAACCTGGTAATATCAGGATGCAGGATGGGACATAAACCTAACAACTTCAATTACTAATTTCTCTGAACAAGGGGAAAAATCATCACCAAATTCAAGGAGAATACATTACATAGGATAAAGAAACAACACTCTGAGCCGCTGCTCCATACTATTTTTCAAACATAGAGAACTGATACTATATACTCGTTGTTGGGTTTGGATTGTTGTGGGGTGTGGGGGATTCGTGGATGGATTTTGACCACTTCTTTGGATTCCTTATGTCTTACTCATTGTTAGAAAAAAGTTTGGTCCAAATCGAATGTTAGGTACTATAATTATTGCATATTATATGAATCCTATACATTGAAAAGGCCAATTTAGGTGCAATCATTTACATTTACATTACATTTTAGTCATTTAGCAGTTAGTGAGTGCATACACATTTCTCAGATAATGTTTCCAGAATGCTTATCTTATCTGTTTCTAACTACAGAAATGATTTCATAACAATCTGAGATGGTGAGTGTCATGGCTTGCTGAAATGACATGTCACTATCCATTACATTTAGGTGAGTCAGCACCATGAGAAAACACATACAAAACATGACATTGGCTTAGTGCTGCCCTGCTGATGCTGTGTCAGTGCTTTGCAGGGCAGAGATAAACGTCTTGGATAGAGCCTGCAGCTGCAGCCATGAACACACAGCACAGCAGCACCAAGCTCTGTCGCTTTCAGGTTGCTCACTCGGACAGACAGACATATAGTAGCCCACCGTGCTTTTGTGACTTAATGGATGCGTCCCAAATGGCATCCTAATCCCTATTTAGTGTAATACTTTTGTCCAGGGCCTATATAGCACTGTATAGGGAATTTATTCTGATTCATAAATCAATAGGTCTTTCTTGGGAGGGAGTGCAAAGAAGGGAACAGATCTGCTGAGCATGGCTGCTGTGCTCTGTAACGTGGGCCAAGTCACCTAGTAGCTATCTATCTAGGTCCTTGAGGTAAGTTATCGGGAGACAGTATCGGGAGTACTGGAGAAATTACTTCAAACAGAGAATAAAATGGTTGTAATATATGTAATAAGGAAAACTAGTTCTATTTGTTCAGATAAATTATTCAATTTCTTTATTGCTCTATATCGGAATGTTATTTTGCCTATTTCTCTTTTCTGTCAGGATAACACATAGATGGTGGACAATCTATTCCTAGTATTTACTGACTGTCTGTCTCTTAGCAACTGAATACTGTTGTGAATGGAGTTTGGCCGTTTTAAATGGTGTACATTGTGAAATAAAATAAGCATGTTTTTTTTCAATTATCTTGTTGATTGATGACCAACCAAGAGCATTGTGCATGACTACAACAGAAGAACCATATCTCCACCTTAAAACAATTCTTGCTGCTTTGTTCTGTGCAATCTGCAGCCTCCTAATTTCACTTGCTGATGCATTTCCCCAGACCACTGAACAGTAGTTCAGCTGACTCCCAATTAATGCTTGGGTTGTTTGCTTAAGAATCTTTCCCGGTAAAACACTCAAACTGGACAGTTTTATCTCCATCTCTTCATTTAAAGACTTAATCATGGACACTCTTACTGACAGTTGTGGCTGCTTCGTGTGATGTATTGTTGTCTCTACCTTCTTGCCCCTTGTGCTGTTGTCTGTGCCCAATACTGTTTGTACCATGTCATGTGCTGCTACCATGTTGTGCTGCTGCCATGTTGTTTTCATGTTGGGTTGCTACCTTGCTGTGTTGTCTTGTGTTGCTGCCATGCTATGTTGTTGTCTTAGGTCTCTCTTTATGTAGTGTTGTGTTGTCTCTCTTGTTGTGATGTGTGTTTGGTCCTATATTTATATATATATTTATTTTATTTTTGAATCCCAGCCCCCATCCCCGCAGGAGGCCTTTTGCCTTTTGGTAGGCCGTCATTGTAAATAAGAATTTGATCTTAACTGACTTGCCTTGTTAAATAAAGGTTAAAACAAAACAAAACAAAAATATTTAGCTATCCTTCTGATCATGCATGCAGTTGTATTATTATTATTTTTTTTACATAGATGAGTTATTTGAGACAACCATGATAAGCAGTTGTCTAGCTGCACCCCTAAGTAGTTTGGTTTCTGACACTTCCCCAATTTGTACTCCCTCCATACTTAATTGTATCCCATGCTGTGTTGGCCTTTTCCTGGTGGAACAGACCAACATAACCATGGTTTTCTTGGTGTTCAAAACAAGTTTGTTCTGGCAAACCCACTCCCTGATATTTCCCAGATCTACCTGTAGAGCTTGCTGTACCTGTTGAACCGATTTAAATTAACATAAAATTATCTGGCAACAGCTCTGGTGGACATAACTACAGTCAGCATGCCAATTGCGTGCTCCCTCAAAACTTGAGACATCTGTGGCATTGTGTTGTGTGACAAAACTGCACATTTTAGAGTGGCCCTTTATTGTCCCCAGGACAAGGTGCACCTGTGTAATGATCATGCTGTTTAATCAGCTTCTTGATATGCCACACCT